>NW_024387350.1:1263793-1505478 GCF_900408965.1 Simochromis diagramma | reverse complement strand
GAGTTTGATCTTGGCGGAGATGCGGTCGGGGGACCAGCATCTTTGTTCATCCTCCGAACATTACCGCAGCCACCTTTCCAGTGCGCATTCTGACTCCACCTCCACATCGCTGTTTGGACATCACGCTTCCCGAGGTAGGGAATTTCTTCCCTTCTTTCTAGGCTGCGTGTCTGATGTAGATCCCCCGTCATGGGTCCTTGGACCTGACGTCGCCATGATCTGCGAACTTTTCAGAGCTCACTTCAGGCCATCTGCTGTGCTTTCTTTGTCTTCATACGGTCGTTCCTTGCTGTAGCCTCCTCCTTCTTTCCTCGAGTCAGGGCGATATGCCAGCGAAATCGAGGTCGCCAAGTACGGTCTTGCATCAGACAATGAATGCCAGCTCCTATACGCGGCCCCAGCTCGCGGCATGACGTAGTCAGGTGACCGAGAAAAGCTGTGCGTGACTGATGCTAGCCCTGCCTAATGCCGGTGGTGTTCTTGAGACGTCGTTGTTTGTGGCCATTTCCGTGTTCTTAACGCAAAAGCACGGATCACCAGTACAGGTCCTTGACGATGTTGAGGAGATGGTAGCGGACACGCTCTACAAGCGCAGTGATCTGCCAAAGTAGAAATCGCGGTGGATGCTATGAAGTCCTTCCTTGAATCGACGGAATGCATGGTTCGTTGTTGCCAACTTGATGCACTGTTTATGATGTATTATTAAGATGAAAAAATCTGTTTTGTGCACGATCGGCCGCTTTGGATCCCAGCTTGCTCCTCTCACTTAGACGTTGTCGAAGGCACTCCTCGGTCGTCGAACGAGGACAATACAGAATGGCTTCCAGGCACAGAGAGAAGGGTGATGCCTCTCCAATTGGTACACTCTGAGGTCTTGCCCTTCTTTGGTAGCTTGCTCATGGCGCCCTTTCGCCAGTCCTCCGCACTGTGCCACTTTGCCAGCACTTGTTGAACCGGGTCGTTCAATTCTTCCACCTGGCTGGTTGCCGTGTTTCAGGAGCTCTGCTGGTATTTCGTCTAAGCCAGTCGCTTTGTTGTTCTTAGGCTCTGATCGCGATCTTCACTTCCTCGATGATTCTGCCAGTGTTGACCCAAGCTCATGTTGGGCATCCTCCGCCTCAAAATTGTACGTCGTGGCGGGCTCTGGCTGGTTAAAGGTCTCTTGGAAGTGTTCGGGCCCATCTTTTGTTTGCTCTTCTTGAGTGATCAGGAGCATTCCCATTTTTTGTCCTTGACCGGGACGTTTTGCATTAGTCCTCGATCCAGTAAAACTCATTTACGATGCGGTATATGTCTTGGAGTCATTCCGATCTGCTGCTTCCTGAGTTTCGGCACCTTTTCGTTCTAGCCATTCTTTCTTGTCTTTCCAACAGCTTTTCTTCACTAGCTGATCTAACTGCGTATCGTTGGGTTCCCTCCCCTCTGGCTTGTTCGGTTTTTGGCCTGCTCTCTTTGAGCTTCACGATTTTTTTTCTCATCGATCAGTTTCCATGTTCTTCCTGGATCCACTGTTCGCTTCTCTTTCCTCTGCGTCTTCTGATAGTGTTTTGGTGGACTCCACTCGGGCGTTCCTGTTGGGCCAGTCCACGAGGTCTTTGACGTCTTTCCATTTCTCCAAGGACGGCAAAATGATTTTGCAGTTCTAAGTGAAGGCGTTTGACAACGGTTGGGGTACTTGCCAATTCTCCAATTGCGAGTGGTTTCTTTGGTGCGGGCTGTCTTTGGTTCCAGAGTTTGAGTTTGACTTCTCTCTGACTAGGTGGTGGTCAGTTCCACACATCCACTCTTCGCTAGGCCCTTCGTCATGCAAGCAGACCTCCATTTTTGGCTGAATGCAGATAAAATCAATTTCATTGAATGTACGCCCATCCGGGGATCACCATGTCTTCTTGTGGATCTCTCGGTGCTGGAAGTATGTATTTCCAACGCACAGCCCATTTTGCTCGCAGAAGGATACTAATCGTCGCCGTTGTCACTGAGATGCGTTGAAGATGCATGTGGTCCAACCACTGTCTCCAATCCTAATCGGTCACCACCCAGCTGGGCATTGAAGTCTTGCATCTTAAGGTCGTGATTCGGGATGTCATTAACGACGTCTTGCAGCTGATTGTAGAAATTGTCCTTGAAAGCAACTTCCGTATTGTCCATTGGCGCAAAGACTTGCACAATGGTTGTCTTGGTGTGTACCAATCCGAAACAAGCTGTGATGATGCAGTTGTTAACAGGTTTCCAACCAATGAGTGCTCTCACAGCTTCTTTGCTCAATACAAGCCCCACTCCATGTTCATGTCGATCTTCGTGACACGAGTTCAAGATTGTCTTGCCATCGCTGATAATTCGGGCTGCTCTCTATCCACTTCATTTCACTCATTCCGAGGATGTAGAGCCGATAATCGTCAAACTCCTTCAAAAGTTGAGCCAGCCGTCCGCTTGATATAACGTGCGAACCCTTCCACGTCCCAAATCTTGTGATGGTTTTGGTGGAGAATAATGCTTCCATCGGGCGCTGGATGCCGTTTTCGGTTTCTTCCATCACCGTACATCCCGTTTTGAAGTAGAATTCCCGCCACGTTGCAAAAAACTTCTGCTTTCGTTTGTCATTTCTGTAGCTGGTAGGGTTTTTTTTACAGGGACGGGTTTGCGAGCCTGACGCCAAACCCCTCCCTCCTTTCTCATCCAGGCTTGGGACCGTTCATGGCGGAGTTGGGGTGGGCGAATGACCTAAATAAATATTTAAACAGGTTTGATTCAAACACCCACCCCTCCCCCAGCATTGTCCCCTCTGCTGCAATCTCCCTCATCTTCAGGGAGTGCCTGTCTTTCATCTCAGGACTTTCACACCTCTCAGCTCCCAGCCATCACACCCCCCCACGGTTTCTGTGGACTCCAACTTACACTCCCCTCCCCCCAAATCCACTCTTCTATCTCAGCACTTCGAGTGAGGAGCGAGCTTTGGCCAGATCAAGGTGCGGAAGGCTGCAAGTCCAGATGGCATCAGCTCCAGGCTCCTGAGGTGCTGCGCAGATGAACTGTGTGGTATCCTAGGATATCTGTTCAACCTGAGCCTGTCACTGGGGAAAGTACCACATCGTGGTACCGATACCAAAGGCCTCCCATCCCAAGGACCTCAGCAGCTACAGGCTGGTAGCCCTGACATCACATCTGATGAAGACCCTCGAGAGATTGGTTCTAAACCATCTGCGCCCCCTGGTGAGGTCTTCATTGGATCTGCTGCAGTTTGCTTACCAGCCTGGCATCGGGGTGGAGGACGCCATCATCTACCTCCTGCACTGAGCTCTGACTCAGCTGGAGAAGCCTGGAAGCACTGTGAGGATCATGTTCTTGGATTTCTCCTGTGCTTTCAACACCATCCAGGCACGACCTCTGAGGGACAAGCTGGAGCTATCAGGAGGGTCACCACATGTCCCAGTGGATACTGGACTGCCTCACAGGGACGCCCACAGTATGTGAGGACACAGGGCTGTGTCTCTGATACGCTGATCTGCAGTACGGGGGGCCCACAGGGAACTGTACTGGCACCGTTCCTCTTCCCCCTCTACATTGCAGACTTCTCCATCAACTCCCCACAATGCCACCCACAGAAGTTCTCTGACGACTCTGCCATAGTCGGCCTCATCACAGGTGAGGATGACTCAGAGTACAGACGTGGACTCTGGACTTTTTGGACTGGTGCCATGCAGTTGGTTGTGGACTTCCGCAGACACAGATCCACCACACTAACACCGGTGAACATCCAGGGAGTGGAAATTCAGACAGTAGACTCTTATAGGTATCTGGGTGTTCACCTGAATATTAAACTGGACTGGAGCCACAACACTGATGCTCTTTACAGGAAGGGATCAGAGAAGACTCTACCCTGCTGAGCCGGCTGAGGTTATTTTGAGTCCAGGGAGCACTTCTAAAGACTTCCTCCCTTCCTCCCTGCAGCTATCAGACTGTACAATCAAAACTGCTCCCAACAAATATAGATGTTTACATCATGATGTAAATATGTAAAAATTATGTTTCTGTTCTGTATCCTGTTCTGTTTGTATATGTGTGTTTATGTTGCTGATACAATCAAATTTCCCCTTGTGGGATAATTAAAGGATTATTCTATTAGATTATTCTATTCTATTCAAACCTATGGGCAATTTAGTGTTTCCAATTAACCCATTAGAGCCGGTCGGAGCGGGCAACGCTCTGTTTTGCGTAACTATTTTTAAATCCTGGTAGCTCTGCACGTAAGCTAGGGCAATAATTTTTTTGCATATGAAACCGGAGGAGTTGTACTTACATCTTATGCCATCAGCTTGTCCTAAGTCACAGTTTCCTTCCACATATAGCTTTGCAAAAACTGCATAAAAAGCACTTGCAGCAACAAAAACATAATATTCCAGAAACACGCTTTGCCGATCCGATCAGCTGTTCATAACACTTCCTACGTTGGAATAGACATCAGCGCGAACTTTTGCATGTCCACCATTACCTGCCCGAAACCGGAAGTGACGTCATTTTCGCGGAAATGTAGTTTTTTTTTACCATCAGGGCCTCAGGGCCTATACTGGTCTTTTTAAAAAGTTATCTTTGACTTTATGACTTTCTGTGTCTTTTCTGGGATGCTTAGGACTCATATTGCACTGCTGGAAATAGTTTATTTTGATGCATATGCTGCTTTTTTGCAAATTATATATATATAATATAATTATATAATATATATAATATAATATATAATATAAGTATAATATTTATTTTCGTTTTTCCAGCAGTATATAAAAATTGGTGTATTTCAAAAATAAAACTATGAAGACACTCAAAATAAATTTCCTGTGTAGGAAACTATTTTGTGCAACTTTTTTGTATTTACAGTTTTGAGGGATAAGCCTCTTAAATTTCTCTAACTAGAAATATATGTTAAAAAATCAAAAAACGATTTTCAATTTTTTTGTAGTTTATTGCACTTTTTTTTGCAATTTATGTAATTACTATGCACTTAATGAATACATATTATTAAAATCTGGGCTATAATTGTTGTATTGATGTATAGCAACTTGAAATGCTCCCAAAAATGGCACTACAGCATGTAAAAATATAATATAAGCTCTGGCGGACTTGGTTCTATGGTAGGTCTTAAAGGGTTAACCTAACCCTGTGTCTGGCAGGCAGAGCGTCTCCACAAATCTGATGCGTCTGATTTGAAGAAAATGAGCTGAGGGAGACACCCGGTGGACAAACACAGACATGACAAGAAGAAAAACTAAAGTGCAGAGGGGAAATTCTTGTTGGAATGAATTTGCATGCGTCAGAAAAACACACAGCACACACTCTAACAGTCCTTTATTTTTACTGAAGGAGACACGTGAAGAAACCCAATCACACAACAATGAAGTGAACACATTTATAGCCAGTGTTCAAGATGATGGATAGAAATGAAAATCATGGAGCATTTATGCATTTATAGGTCTGTGTCTTACAGCAGAAGCAGCATTTCCATGAACTCACTGGCCTTTTCTACTGAACACTCTCTTCTTCATCACCTCATTTGCATCTTGTGACTGCTGCTGAGCTCCAACCCTTTTAACCTCCTGGAGATAATTCAAGATTCAAAGCGTTTACTGTCATGTGTGCAACGAAAAAGCATCTCTCTGTACAATTAAATTATTTCTCTGCTGTCCACACGCAGATGCCGGTTAATATGTACAAATAGATGAAATACAAATAGCATGAATGTATAAATGGAGACAAAAATTGAAGTATTAAATAGATTTCTGATCTACAAGTTTAATATGCTGCTTTGATATGTAAGATGAACTGATGTGCAAAAATTATTATTACTGTTAAAATAGGTCAGCTGTTCAAGAGTCTGTTAGCAGTGGGGAAGAAGGAGTTGTTGAGTCTGGATGTTCTGGATTTCACACTTCTGAACCTCCGTCCTGAGGGCAGAGGTTCAGAAGTGAACAGTCCGTGTTGGTGGTGTGTGGGGTCTTTGAGGATGGAGGCAGCTCTCCTCTGGACTCTGCGATGGTAGATGTTCTGCAGAGAGGGCAGCAGGGTCCTGGTTATCTTCTCCGCAGTTGTTATCACTCTCTGCAGGTGTTTGCCATCCCGAGCAGTAGTGCTGCCATACCATGCAGTGATGCAGCTGGTCAGTATGCTCTCCTCAATGCAGCTGTAGAACCTCCTGAGGATCTTGGCTGACATACCAAATTTCCTCATCCTCCTCGGGAAATACAGCCTTCTGCCCAGCTGTGTGGTGTTCAGTGTCCAGGTGGGGTCCTCAGAGATGTAGACGCTCAGGTATCTGGGTGATCTGAGGGTTCTGGAAGGTCCAGGAGGTCTGGAGGGTCTCGAAATGAGTGTAGAATCGATTGAGGTCATCTAGCAGACTGCCTGCAGAGCTGATGGTGCTGATGGCGGACCTGTACTCTGTGATGTGCTGTAAGCCTTGTCACATCCACCTGGGGTCAGCAGAAGAGTAGAAGCCATCCAGCTTCTCTCTGTACTGCCTCTTAGCCGCTGTAATAGCTTTCCTCAGTCCATACTTCGCAGCTTTGTACTCTGTTATTGCCTGATCTAAATGCAAGAGACCGAGTATGCAGCATGTGTCGTACCTGACTGTTGCTCCAGGGCTTCTGGTTGGGGAACTTTCTGACATGTGTGGTGGGCACAATATTTTCAACACAGGTGCTGATGTAATGATTCATATTCACTGAAATTTCATTCATGACACAGAAACTGTTCAGTTATTCCTTATTTATCTATTTATTAGGAACTTCTGTTGATTTTATATGTAAAGGATTTTTCATTGAACGTCACCGCACGCACTCTGTTTATTTGCACACTTCTTACAATTTCTTTCTTAAATCATTATTTGCACATTCTTTTTCTTTTACTGCAAATTTAAAATCTGTAAATTTGGTCAATTCTTTATTGTTGTTTAATGGTCGGGCATTGCACAGCACTAAGCATTTCACCACATGTGTGTGGTTGTGTGTGGGACAAACAAAATTTTGAATTTGAATTCTGTGAGTTTCTCTTGGTTGTATATATTTCTCCTGTTTGTTATTTATTCGTGTTGTCGTCATATTAATATTTTATTCCTGCACAGCTTGTGTGGAGCACTCATAATTTTGTTGTACATGTACAATGATAATAAAGGGCTATTCTATTCTATTCTATTCTGTTTTGAATAGTATAATGGCTGAACTAACTGAACCTGAAGCACAAAAACATTAGGTCGGTTCTGCAACAATAATGAGGTGTGCTAACTAGGGGTAGGGGTAAAAATTGATACAGCATAGCATCACAATATTTTGTTTGGTAATAATGTATCGATACAGGGACAGCCGACATTGATATTTCATTATAAAAAATTCCAATGCAACAAATGGTACGGCTGAGCTTTTTCTCTAGTGAGGTCAGCAGAGGTTAGGTCACCATGTGGGAAAGTTGATCAAATAAAGATGGAGGCACAGAAAGAAATCAGGAAAGCACCATCTGTGTTTAAATCAAACATCTGGACACATTTTGGATTTTTTTAACAAGGATGGGACAAATGAGATGGATATGACACACGGGATTTGCAAGGTGTCTCGTATCAAAAAAAAAGTATTCTGGTAATACTACGAACTAGAGATGGACCGATCCGATATTACGTATCGGTATCGGTCCGATACTGACCTAAATTACTGGATCGGATATCGGAGAAAAATAAAAAATGTAATCCGATCCATTAAATATCACGAAAGCGGCTCACAAAACTTGCAACACGCCGTAACTCGCCTCAGAACGTTAGCATGTCGGAGCAGTATGCATCACGTGATAGAGCGGCTGTGGCATGCGAGACCTGTCGGTGGTCTGGATAGCATGTGGAGCTTCGCTAGCAACCCGGCATTTCATCTCCGACAAAGTTATCCCGAGAGAAGTAAAGCAAGTGTGTAAGTCCATCTCTGAATGTTTGTAAAGCATTCCTGCGTTAAGCTTAACAAACGACTGCCTCTTCTTACTGCTACTTCAATCGTGAAACTGCTTAACGATCAGCTGATCGGCTTTTCTGTCGCGAGTCCGTGTCTCTAGTTTGCTTTTGGCCCACTTTGCACCAGAAAGAGGAAACCAGCGGCTGAACAACAGCAGCACGTTTAAGCTTGATAAGCTGTTGTTAGAATGTATTTAATATTACTTTCTACTCGAGGATCTTTTTCTAAGTAGCTGACGCTGGTAACTGTGCAGGGGCGGATCTAGCAAAGTTTAGCCAGGGGGGCCGATAGGGCATTAACAGGGAAAAGGGGGGCACAAAGACATACTTTTCTTTCTTATTCTCATTTAAAATGTCTCGCTTTTAATAAATAATTATCTGACACCCAAAGTTTTAATTTGATGCAAAATGAATAGAAGTCCATTACTGTATATAGTAACTATTAAGTCTAATATATGTATATATATATATATATATATATATATATATATATATATATATATATATATATATATGTATATATATATATGTATATATATATATATATATATATATATATACACCCTAGTAAGCTATAGTACTTTTTCCTTTGGGAAGGTACCATCTGTGCAGTCTGCAATTTTGTTGAAGAAAGATGTTGAATCTATTTAATATTTCTTGAAAAATAATTGATTTCTGTGCATTTTTTTTCACACTGCATCAAATTAAGGTTGATTACGTCGATTAAGCATCATAAGGTGGAGCGTGAGGGGTGGTTCCCTATTTTTTATTTATTTATTTTTGTTGTTGCTGGGAGTTGGAACCCTATTAGTTAGGTTGCTTAATATTTATGCTAAGTACTCTTTAAAATACCAGAATAGGGAGGATGGTGTAGGTTTAAGTTTATTAGATTGATCAGTATTGCTGAACTATGAAATTTTTTTTTTTGCATACAGTATAACAGAATAGCTTTAGTGTAGTTGTTGTTTTAAACTTGAGTATGAACTTATACAAAATGCAGCAAGATATTTAAAAAACAGTTTTGTTGATTAAAAAACACTATATCGGATTCATATCGGTATCGGCAGATATCCAAATTTATGATATCGGTATCGGTATCGGACATAAAAAAGTGGTATCGTGCCATCTCTACTACGAACATGCGGGCCCATCTTACGCACCACCATCCAAAAATAACATTAACTGAGGACGGCAAAGCTTTCCTCCCAATTCAGAGTGAGCTTAAAAAAAAACACACACAATCTATCATGTACTTCGTCTGCAAAGACCTACGTCTTTACAACATTGTGGAAAATGAGGGTTTTTCTTACATGCTCAAGATGCTGGAACCCAGGTATGTGATACCATCACGTTTTTTCACCGACACAGCCGTTATCCAATCTCTACATAGACGTGAAGCGTAAAGTTGAGGAAAGTTTGAGTGCAACACAAAAGGTTGCATTAACTTGCGATGCATGGACCTCACGGGCTGTGGATTCATATGTAAGTATAACAGCTCATTATCTCACAGTGGACTGGTGACTGCTGTACATCTCCAGACTCAAACATTACATGAAAGTCACACTGGAGCGAACATTGCCAACCTCCTGCAAAATGCAGCACAGGAATGGGAAACATCTGGTGGTTCTCACCAACAATGATTCTAATATGACAATCGCCACTCAGCTAGCAGGATACATGCATGTGAAACTTTTTCACCCATATGCTCAATCTGGCATCACAACGAGCCTTAAATGTGCCTGCAGTAGCCAGGGTTTTTGGGAGAGTGTGGAGCATAACTGGCTTTTTCAATAGAAGCACACTGGCAAACCAAGCTCTGGAGCAAAAATAGAAAAGACCAACGTCTGCACAAGATGGAACAGTGCTTATGACATGCTCCAGCGTTTCCTTGAATAGCAACCTGCCATTTATGCAGCGCTGCTGTCTCCCGTTTTGAGAAAGCGTAGCACTGATATCTTTACACTAAATGAGAGAGATATTGGCAACGCTGAAGAAATTGTCTGGGTCTTGAAGTCAATGCAAGTCGTGACCACTGTGATGTCTGAGGAAAAGATTCCTACTCTGTCTCTCGTAGCACCGCTGCTAGCACAGCTGTTGCATGACACCCAGGACAACATTTGTGACATAGCGCTGGTCAGAAACATCAAGCAAAGTATCAGTCAAGATCTTAAGAAGAGATATGCCAGCACAGTCGAGAGGAACACCCTCTACACAGCATCAGTCCTCGATCCACGCTTTAAAACCCTGCCATTCTTGTCACCATTCTTTGTCATTTTGGTAATGTTCTATTTAACAATTAAATACATTAATTATAATTTATTAAAGAAAAACAACATATTACTGCATAATAAAAGATCTAACATATTTATTTTCTCCCTCTCTCTGTATGTGTGTGGGTTTTCTACAGGAAGAAAAGAAGCAGCAGTCCATCTCTGAGCCAGAAGCCCCTGAACATCATGAGGAACCTGACGGCATTGAAGAGAATCCCAGACCACCTCTCATACCAGCTAAGATGAGGAAGTCCTGTGGGCTAACAGACTTCCTTGGTCAGACTTGTGGTGATTTTGGAGCCCCACCAAAATCATTATCTGCCACAACTGAGGAGGTGAAAAGATACCAGGAGGTCACGCCACTGGCACTCACAGAAGACCCACTAAGCTGGTGGAAATCCCATGAGCAACTCTATCCTTTCCTGGCCACACTGGCAAAAAGATACCTTTGTTTCCCAAGTACTCCTATCTCAGCTGAACAAGTCTTCTCGACCGCTGGAGACATCGTCACAGCAAAACGGAGCACTCTGACCTTAGACCATGTTGATCAGCTCCTTTTTCTGAGCAAGAATGCTGATATTCCTTCACAGTCCAAATGTGTTTAACTGTTTTTAGGGAAGCAACAAACAGGACAGTTTACTTATTTTAATTTAAAACAGCATGTTTTATTTTATTTCAATGTAAAACCTTTTTTATTTAATGTAAAACAATATTTTGTTTTACATTATATTATATTCTTCAGGTGCTAAAGGGGCTGCACAGTGTTTACAAATGTCATTGTTAGCAATAGCTAAAATTGTACAGTTGTCCCCAGATGGTTGCATTCAGTTAAGTTGTACTAGACTGTAATACAAACATTTCAGTTTGTCGGCAATGAAACTGAAATGAGAGAAAGACTGAGTGTGAGACTTTGTTTTAAGATAAAATGAATATAAGTTTACCTTTATGAACACAGTCTGTTGTAGAAAAATGTGATAAATCACAAAATATCGCATTGCAATACTCAGAATATCACAAAACATTAAAAAATTGCAATAATATGGTGAGTGAATATGTGAGTTAAGTCTTGTGATAATATCATATCTGGTGATTGGGGTGTCTGGTGATTCCCACTATTAGTGCTAACTCAGTATTTCAACTTTAGCTGATGAGTAAACTAAAAAAAAACAAATTACAACTAAAAGTTTTGCAATGAGACTTTTTTTTTTTTTACACTGTGTGTGAACTTCAGCTTTCAGCAGTTCGGCTCTTCGCAGGTGAATGGTTCAGACTATTTCAGTATTTTCCCAACTATTTTAACACTTCCAAGTAATCCAACTTAAATGTTCAGCTTTCAGCATTTCCTCTGCATTTTCTTAGGAAAATGTGTTCTCTGGTTTGTTTATTGTTTGTTTAACATCCTCTGGTTTTCCACCTCTATGTTGGATCCTGTCACAGCTGTCACAGAGTGAGAGCGTTCAGCTTTGCAGTTTCTACATTTTCATCACTTCAAATGGTGACACATTTGAAATGTTGACAAATGACTCAGTCTGTATCCTGGAGCCTGCGTGAATGAAAGAATGGACACCAGAGCATAACAGCCACAGCATGAACTCAGGAGGGGTCAAAGGTTATAAAACAGGATTGTCGGAGACAAAAGGAGACCATTTACACTCAACACCTGAGACCATCTTTGAGCAGAGATCCAGGTTACCATCTCCTTCCATAACATGTGACTCGAGGTCCAGAAATCACTATGACAACCAGCCGCTGATCTGAGCTTTTCAGCATCTGAACATACAGTGAAAATATTCGGATCATTTCCAGCTCTGTGTTTGAACTCTTTCAGTTTACTAGACCAACTGAATGATTCACTGCACAAAACAATGCTTCTTTTTCTTTTACTGGGCCTCTGCGCATTTTATATATTCACATCCATTCATTTGGTGAGAAATCTGATGACACCATACCAGTTTGTTTAGATGTGTGAAAACAGATGATCAACACTTTTCTCTTGGCTGCCAGATCTCATATACAGCACATAAATATGTTTCTCTCTCAGACTTGAATGAGCATGCCCAGCCATACGGAGGGAGTCTTTTGGGGGCTGCAGTGGGAGTCTGCCAGGCCAGGACTGTGTGGGACCGCCCCGAGTACAGCTCAGGACAATGTGGTAAAGAACAGAGTTTTTGCATGTGTTGTTCAGCACTGCAGACATTTATGAAACTGTGTAATAATCTGGGATGTTGTGGTATCTGCAGTTTCTTTTTCCTCTCCTTTACCTGGTTTCTCCAGCGCTCGTGCCTGGAGGCTCACCACCTCCCTACTCACTCCATTCTCTCTCTGTTACATGGCACCTCTGTATCCAGCATCCTTTAGCAGATCTACTAGGAGGCTGATCCCAACGTGATTAACGTAGGTGAAGCTTTGGGAATATCTGGAAGTTTATTTTTCCCCTTTCGGTGAAAACTGGACATTTCTTTAAAAAAAAAGAGAACAAATGGGAAACCTTTTCTTAATGTTCCAAAGAAACTATCATAAAATAATTTGCTGTGTGTGATTAACCCAGATCCAGGAGACTGAATTCATTGGGTGAGATATTCTGTGTCAGACTGGTCTTGTTATGGTTGTTGTTTCTTATAAACAGAGGAGTCATACCAACACCATTTATATCAATAAGAATTTATTTACAAATTTATAACAAACAGTACAAGTGCATTATTCATTTACAGTACTATTCCTGCACCCTATGTTTCCACAGGACACACATTAATGAATTTCACGTGTAAAAATACAGCTTTTCACATTAACTAGTTAATACTTGCTTCAGTTGTTTGTCTCAAATTTAACTTGGCACTCACCCACGTTGTGTGGCTAATAGTCATTGCTTCAAGGTGCTGAACTTCACTGGCATTCAAAGGTCTCTGGCTGCTACAAAGCTAGTTTTCTCTTTCTTAAAGTGGGCATGCAACACATAAAAAGGCAAATTTACATTGTGGATCCCTGCTGTCAAAAACTGACAAAGACGAATTTAGGAAATAAGTGTTTAAAGCTATGAAATGGAAAGTCCAGCTGTTAGCTGTAATGTTCAGGTTTGTAAAGCACTTTATAAATGAGGACTGTGTGGAGGAGAGTCTGAGTGACTCAGACAACACTCTAGCTTTTCCTCGCCAAGCCAATAACATCAACAATGTACACAAAGACACATTTGTGCCCTTTCACAACTATTTATAGTGTGTAATCTTTATCAGCTGTAGTCAGTCTTTCCTGAGTAACGCGATCGTAAAATATAATTATGTAGTTACAGGGTGAGTCTGGCATATTTCTGACATAAAACACAATTACACGCATTAACTTTGAACCTTTGATACTAAAAGCTAACTCACCAGGATAATACATTCAACTGTCGAATACCCGTTGTTGTGTTGTCAGTAAAAGTAAAAAACTCCACACAACATCTCACTGGCACCACTGTCATTTGTACTCAGTCTTAAAACTGCAGATATGTTTACTCACTTTTCCTAAAATGAACCAAACATGTAGCAAAGTTTTCCTGCTACACGTGTCGGATCTGCCTGCTTTAAAGTAGAAACGGAAGAAGTGCAGAAGGAAAATGAAAGCACCTGTGGTGCTGAATAGCTTATTTTGTATTTAATTTACCACTTTACGACAATAATGATAATAATAATTATGATGATAGTTAAGCTTACTACCACCATGATAATTAAAACTCTAATCCAAAGTAATGCAACAATAATTTAACTGTCACTCTCCCACACCCATAGTGTGTTGGAGTGTGTTCATTTGTGACTGAGAACTTTAAAACTCACTGTGTTTCTGTACATCACTGTTGCATAGTGTCAGTGTGATAGACGGCTGTGGTTCTCATAAATCCCACACAGCTTTCCTGGACTGTCAGGATCTCCACACTGTCTTAAGTATTATTGTGCAGCAGATTTGCTGCTTGAATGACACACAGAACAAACAAAACATACTCGTCACAAATGCGTGCTCAATCATCCAGGTAAGGAAATCCTAAAAAGTTGATATTGTTTATCTGGTGGTAACGTTTTCAGAGACTGAAGAAGTTATTTGGATCAGTAACAAAAAGTTTCTCCCTTTAAAAACGCTACATTCATATGAACAGAATCAAGTTTTTGGGATACTTGTCACAAACTTTGACGTAGTCTTAATCTGTTAAACTAAAGAAAAGCACAGAGAGGCAGGAGAACTAAAACTCCCTGACTAAGAATCAAGCAGGTCCTTCCTGAGCTCTCCCACTGTGGACTTAAAATAAATTTCTCTGGCTGAGGAGGATCAGCAGCTGCTAGAAAAATAACAAACAAAAATTTGTTTTAACTTGAACCTGATGTTGGTTTCCATTTACACTAGTGGTGCAACGGATCAAAAATCTCACGGTTCGGATCGGATCACGGTTTTAAGTCATGGATCGGATCAATTTTCTGATCAGCAAAAAAAGAAAAAAGACAAAAATTTAACATTTACTTATTGAAGTATTTTTTGCCTGTTAAAAACATTCAACTCAAGTCTCATTCCACGCAATTATAAAAAAAATAAATTATGGTTCAATATAGGGCAGCTTTGTATCTACCACTCAATTCAATTCAATTTTATTTATAAAGCACCAAATCACAACAACAGTCGCCTCAAGGCGCTTTATATTGTAAGGTAGACCCTACAATAATACATACCGCTCATTATATCGCACTCCGCTGTGATATAATGAGCTGCCACGGTCACGTAGCTTTCCGTTGCCCTGGAGGTCCACCCATTTGTAGTAGTTAGGGCAACAGAAGATGCCTGGGACAGTTCAGCCATAACTTAAATCTTTTCCTGCTCATACATGCTTGGAACAATCTTGCCACTAAAGTGGATGCGAAGGGGATATCATAGCGTGGCTTAAGCACGTTCATCATAGTTTAAACCTCTTGTTTTGCACACCTCCTGTCTGCAGCTAAACACCCCAGTAGCTTTTGTAATAGCTTTAGCCCGGACGGATTGGGCAGCAAAGGGCTGCTTAAATACCGCAAACTCCTCTGCTCCGCTACTTGGACCACCTAGCGCTGGCCATAACTATCGCTTGACAGACCGACCACGCGCACCATACACATACTTTTTCTTTCTTTTTCGAAGCTTCGGATCACGTGCGTGCTGAACCGTGGAGTGGGATCGGTTCGGATTACGGATCAACCGTGATCCGTTGCACCACTAATTTACACTATATCATATTTCATTTTGAAAAATCAAATTCATAACAAAGAAAGCAGTTATCAGCTGCAAAACTCATTAATATTCAACTACACAAACTGCAGCACAGCTACAAAAAAGGGAAGTCTCCTAACTTCAGAGACACAGAGTGAAGAAAAACCCGCAGAGAAGCAGCAACACTCTGATCCTGCCTTGACTTGTTGCTTTTGATGCCTCTGGTTTTCTCTCAGGTTTAGTACTGACCTTTAGCCCTGCAGAGACACCAAATAAATCTCAGTCATTTACAAAAACAACAATAAAGAAATCAGAATAAGTTTTACAAAAAGATTTCCAGTTATCCATGAAAGCTGTTTCACTCAAAATTTTAAGAAAAAAGATACTGAATAAACTCACCAGTGACGCTGAGTTGACATTCCTGGAGGTTGTTTCCATAATCTGTCTCCACTTCACATCTGTACAGACCCGAGTCATCAGTCCTGAGTCTGGAAAGCTGCAGTCTGATTCGTCCTTCTCTGAGGGCGTCTTTGTCACTCTGGACTCGTCCTGAAAACTTGTCATCCTGAGATTCTGACACCTCAACACCTTCATGAACCTGATACAGGACTGAATCTTTATGAGCATTTATCAGGTAACAGATGATGAAAATGTAGATCCAGGATCCATCAGGTTTGGTGGTGAACGTCCACTCCAGTGTGATGTTGTGGTTCTCCTCTGCCTGATAGCAGGTCTGTGTCACATTGACTACAAATGATCCTGTTGAGGAGACAGAGAGGGAAAGAGAGGAGCAGACACACTGAGAACTGGAACAAATCTGTTGTTGAGCTTTATTTGGAGTTCATAAAGTGAAGCTGTAAACTAACCAGAGACACATGAGGTGAGGATGATGAGCAGCAGGATCCTGCAGATCATCTTCTCCCTGTGAGAGGAGACAGAGGTGAAGAGTCATCAACACATGAGGTCAAAGGTCAGTCAGTACAAGTAGAAGAAGGAAAATCTAGTCTGACTTCATTCACTCATTACAACATGTGATCCTCTTTATGATCCTGATTATTACACTGACTGACCAAAACTACATGAACTACAACCTCTGCAATTAAAGCAACCAGAAGAAAAACCTGCACTTTGATTTACTCTGAAAATATTTCACATTTTAAAGTACAGGCAGCAAGTTGAAAGTGAAAGTTGTCCTGGCAAAGTCTAATCTTAAAAGTAGAAATGTTGTCCACTTGTCTTTACCTTAAAAATGTAAATAAAGCTGGATTGAATGGATTGTTGTCTCCTCAATCCAAACTGGCAGCTGGTTCTATTAATAATAAAATTACGGTTTCATAAGCTATTGTGATTTAGGGTTTTTTTTAATTTGTTTTTGTTTTGTTTTTTGCCAGGCGTCAACTATAGTGTGAAAAATGAACAGAGAGTGGCGTTAAGTGCAGTGTCAATATGAAGGCTTGCGTTGAGCGTTTTCACCATTGTCATTCAGAACAGAGGAGAAGCGTCTGTCTGTGAATTCTTCGCTTCTTTAACTCAAAGCGTTTCAGGAAGTATGAGCATTTATAACCCGAACTGACAGACAAATAAAAGCACGTGGTGTTTCTTCCGGATTTGAACATGTACTTTTCACGGCGCTAAACTGAACTGAGTTGGAAAGTACCCTGCAGGCACACTTCCAGGATCTCCCAGTGTCTGTAGACTTTGCACAGCTCTGTGAAATGCATCATCATTATTATTATATTAATATTATAATGATGCTCTTTTTCTAAAGCACGAGACAAAAAGCATATTTTACTCAATATAAAAATGGCCAACACGTTCTCACTCCCAAATTGACGCTACGCTTTCGCGTTCCCCAGGAACGCCGCGGGACGTGACAAATCGTCGGGATGTTACGCTCCGGGAGTGAGAACGGGCAACACCCGATGCCCGGCAGCGCAAGGCTCGTAAACAGGTCGCTGATGTAATAACTGAACCGTCCTTCCTTCTTTTTCTTCCCCACCAATTCATCACACACACATCTAAAAAACACGACGAACAAAATGATTTCACGAAGGTCACTCCACTTATTACACATTTCAGAGAAGCTGGATTTAAACTGAACTTTAAACGTTTTTAATTTCATTCATTTTTTAAGCTAAATTCGCAGTTTAGAGGACTGCAGATTGTCACTATTTGACGTGTAAACTATGCCCCGCTGCTTTTTAAGGGAGGTGTTTTTTCTATGAACACAAATACGCAATAACAACAACAGCGACGTGTCACATTACCTTCTAGCACATGTTAAAGGGTGAAGAGAGGAAAGATGTCCTTTGTGTCCGGGTAGCAGAGGTCTTAGAGGCAGATCCGCCCTCAGATCCGCCAATCATCAAACGTTTTTGTTTTTTTTTCCAGATTTTAAAACTTTACCGGATGGTCTCACGCTAGACCGAACAGCAGTACTTGTCTAAAAGGCTGAATACTATAAACTATCTAAACATGCTTCATTCATGGAGTTACTCTTTAAATTAAATTATACTGATATGAGACAGTGAAGGTAACTGCTTTTAGAGGTTGTAGTTATCTTACATCACATTAGCTACCTGCACATGTGTCGCAGTCGTTTCTTCATGAGGGACCCCTCCCACCACATCCATTCCAGTACTAACTCCAGCTAAGTTACAAACACGACCTTCTTTGGTCATTGAAGATTGAGCACACCAAAATAAAACGATCCTGATTGCGCTGTTAACAGTTCATTTTGAAGCTGTTCATTTACAGACAGCTGAAAAGTAAAACTCTGATGATTATCCAGCATTTTATTCCTCTGACTTCTGATGTTTTTCCAAGAGTGTGTCATTACAATGAGGTAAGCGAGTGCGACGTTTGTGACAACAGCTGTGTGCAGATCAAAAACGGATCATATATCGAGTGCGGGAGAGAGTATGACCCTGCAGCGTTTAAGGCGAGGAAGTACTGACCTTACTTTGAGTTCGATTCCATAAAAAGTGACAAAAACATTAGTGTCTATTGTGCGTGGGAAGAAAACTTCTTTTTACAGCGAAAAAAACCCTAAACTTCAGAGCAAGCACCCACGGAATGGGAAATTCACAGAGAAATGAATAAAGTTAAAAGATTAAAACTAATAAAATAAGTTTTAAAAAGAGGCTTTTTTTCCATTTGGTTACATTTTATATGATGGATTATGCAGAAATTAGAATTGGGCTGAAAGATCGATCGCTTTATCGCCTATTCAGGCTGTAAATCATGTTTTTAAAAAGTTACTAAGTAACTAATTACTTTTGAAAATAAGCAATCAGTAAAGTAACGGGATTACTTTTTGGGGGAAGTAATCAGTAATTAGTTACTGATTACTTTTTTCAAGTAACTTGACCAACACTGGTGGGCACAGCTGAATGTTGTGCCTATAGTGTGGGCAGTATGAATAGAAAGGGTTTTTATTAATGTTGTTTTTTTCTTACATTCAGGGGAGAGATTTTAGAGAATTATGTGTGGTAACCATGTGAGACAAAATGGGACAACTCTCCATTCAATAGGCTTTTTTCGTTAAATAACTTGCATTTTTAATATCATGTTTTTTCTTGCTTGAAAATCAAACCTTCCCTTTTAGTAAACATGCAGGTTTTTTTCTCCCCTGATTGATACATCACCCCTCCCTTCCTCCTCTGTCAACTCTTGTCTGGTGCAATCATTCAGTGAGTTGTAACCAGCAGCCTTTTCCTCGTTGAAGTCTTTCACACTGCCGCAGAGAGTCACTTTGTTTTTCAGTCGATCATTAAATTATTAATTTGTAGTGATGGGTAGATGAAGCCTCGTGAAGCGTTTCAGCACATTCCCCAAACTGTATTTATACTGTGTCGACACAGTGTTGTTTTGCTCCATACTGACACCTGCTGGACCTTAAATATCATTGCAGGCAACTTACTTGAGACTCACAACAGACACTGATTCAATGACCTAGTCATACTTGTATACACTGTAAGGTATTGTACTTTCCATGGAATCATTTTATATCTTTGACATTTCAAATATTGTAGACATCTTTAAAATGTATTGTGAATGACATTAAGTGGAAATTAAAATGAAAGTATTGTGAATGTAATATTACCCATTTAAATGTAACTGACTCAGAGTTTATACAGTTTTTACATTGTTTTTGCATTCAGTCTATTGCGTTTTTTGACACCATTTCCCCAGCTTTGGAAAACACACGACACAGGGCACAGATGAAGCTGGGGTACACAAAAACTGTAAAGCCAGGTGGAAAAGGTTCGGATAAGATGTCTTCCTATTCCCCCAGTACGTTAAAGGATCCTCTGATCTTGGAATGTTTCTCTCAGTCTCTCACTGGACCTCAATGATGGAGTCTGCTGTTGCATTGTTGGTTTATCTGCCAGCTTCTTCATTGTGCCGCTGCCACAGGTTTTCTGAAATAATAACATATGCATGGCCGTTTTAGTTTTTGTCGTCTACTCAAAATTTGTACACATTAGCATCAAAATAAATGTACAAATAATCTGATAATAGTGAACTTGGCTGGAACAGGTGACTGCTCTGATGAAGGTCCAGGCTGTGGCTCAGATGTTGTGCGGGCAATTACTGCAGCACACTCCACTCGTTCGAGTTCCTCTGCATGTTTTTTGGCTATCAATACCTTGATGGTGCGAAGATGAAACAAAGTTAAACCAGTATGCAGTACTTAACATCAGCTACCTGATGAAACATTGTCTATACAAACCTTTCTGGTTGGCAAAACGTATGATGGATCAAGGACCTGAACCAGCTCCCTGAACCCCTCACTCTCCACAATACTAAGGGGTTGGCAGTCCTTTATAATAAAATTCAAGACTGCCTGGTCAATCTTCCTAGACGCTTGAGTTCAAAATAATAAAACGCATATTAATAAAAAAGATGATAATGCTGCTCAATATCTATATAGGCCTACCAGTGTTCATTCTCAGTGTGTTTGTCTCCTCATTTTCATGTTTGGCACTGTAATGCCTAAACATTGAGGAGGTGCTTTTGTTTGTGTAAGAAAGCTCCGCAGAACAGATGCGACATTTAACCTGCATAAAATGAAATAAATAATTTACACTGCAAGTCACATGGCTGTTTTTCCTATTCTGATAGATTACACTGAAACAAAGACAGACAAACCGTTACCTTATTTGCAGTTAAAAGATCGAAAGAAACTTTTCTTTTTCTTTTGGGTTCCATTTTGTTATGGAGAGAAATGTATTTTTTTTTTAATCTTTGCGAGAATAATTTTGTTTTTGTTTTCTTTTTTTGGTGGCGACTCATTCCGTTGACAGAAGCGCATGTGGTACCTTTTAGACTCTGGCTGTGTCCCAATCCAGCGACCGCACGCTTCGAGTACGCATTTTGAGACCTATTACGTCACAGCGACGCAACGACGGATGTCCCAATTCGAAGTGCACTTCAAATGCGTACTCCAAATGCGCCGTCGATTTCCCCAAATATCAAGCGTGGTCCGGTGCACGCTTCGTGGTCCCATATATCCCACAATTCATAGCGCGGCGGTGGGTGTGGATAATTTTGCCACAAAATACGGCAGACGGCAGAAGCAGAGCGGCCGAAGAGTGAACTGTCAAAAGTAAGTACTGAGTGTCACTTATTTATGTGCGAATGTTTAATAATGAAGAACATTAAAACATTGCTGTTGGCCACATGTCGGCAAAGTTATGTGACATTAGTGACGTTTGTACTAACTTGGTTTTAAAGCCTTTACTGTAAAATATACGCTGTTCAATAGTTGATGTTAATCTTACAGAGAACGTGATAGAATAGAATAGAATTCAACTTTATTGTCATTGCACATGCACAGGTACAGGGCAACAAAATGCAGTTTGCATCCATCCAGAAGTGCTTTAGTGATATAGATATATTACAATATATATTAGCAATAATATAGATATGTGAGTATATTACAGAAATGGGTCTACTATGGTATGTTATAATGTACACGGTATGAAGTATGTTGTGAATGTTCTATAACTATAAGTATGTACAGGCTGTAGTGAGTACAAGCTATGTACAGGATATGAACAGGATATAAATATGAAAAACTATACAGAATATGAAATAAATAACTTTACAGAAATCTGAGATATACAGCTATACAGAAATGGGAACTATGCAAGTTGTAAACAGTTGTAGGATTAAATGATTTTGTGGATAATTAAAGTCAGTCATATATCCACAAACACAACAAGCTGAAAGTCAGTGATGCTGCTCGGTTTGCAGTCCTGAATATCACGGCACAAGCAGGATTCACTGCACTGTTAATGTTAGCTCTGTTACATTGCTGCCTCTGTTCGGTGGTGTCGAGCCAAACGGACTTTAATGTGTGTTTGAACGAGCTGATGGTTCACTCGTTAAGCTGAAAGAAAGATGCTTTAATCACAGGAGTCACACATGTGTCCACTGTACCATCTGGGAACTCTTCTTGTTTAGCACTCGTAATAACACAAACACTAAATCCTCCTGTTTGTAGCAGTGTGTACACCTGAGACTGCCACCTGTCTGTCTGTCCTGCACTCTCTCTGTTTCTTTCTCTCTGATTGTGGAATAAAAGTATGAACATGTATTTATAAGTCACACTTGTGTTTGAATCCTGCACCTTATCACACATTTGATTTCCATGTGTGACAACTGCAAGTGTCCAGAGTGAGGACAGACTGAGGGACCCACTGCTGCACATCATCTGTGAGGCTTTGCAGCCCTGATGATCCACCAGGACAAACTCAGCAGTGTGTGAGGAAGAGGAGGAGGAAGAGCCAGCAGCAGCTGACAGATGGAGAGAATAGACAGACTGTTCCCTGTTTGTGAAGGACTGCTAGAATAGTTTAACATAACTGTCTGTCCTGAATCAGTCTTATTAGGTAGTGTTCAAATAATGTTATCATCCCAGTGTTTTCAGTGTGAGAGAAAGTACTCAGGGCCTTCAAGTTACACACTATGAAAGGCAGCAACAAGTTTAACATTCAGAAACCTAAAGTATGTATCAGCAGCAGAATGGAGCTAAAAATAAATGTTTGTTTCAGTTCTATGAAGCTTTGAGTATTTTGGATTAGTAGCACTGCTGTGTTTGTTGCATCATATTGCTGTAATTGTTTATATGCTTTATATATTCTGAGGTAAGTTGATCTATAGTGTTACATCATATTCTATAAGGATGTTATGTGTTTGTATACTTTCTGCCCAGTTTGACCCATTTAGCAGAAGTCAGCCTGTTTAAGGCTCTGATATCTATTCTGTATGACTTAAAGCAGTTATGACATGGTCTGATTTTCTCACTCAACAAAGGAATATTTAATATATCAGTCTACTCTTCATTCTATCAGAAACAGTTATCACAGCTCGTACATTTTCTTTTTACACATATATGTAAGCATTGAGCCAAATGTAATCTAATGCCAACATATTAAACGAACAATATTTGTCTCTTATGTATAATACATCTATATATACACTGTCATAGATGCTTGTCTTTAAGTGAAGATTTAAGGTGATAGGAAATATAAATAACTGCAACTTGAATCTTTGACACAGAGTTCAAGCTCACTGCTGTAATATAGCCTGTAATATCATAATAATCTGACAATAAATATAATATTGGCCATATTATATTCACATTACCAAAGTGAGATGATTTTAGTCTCATGACCAACATTAGCTAATTGTTATTTACTAACTAATCTTATAATGACTGTTCAGTACAGAAGGCCAACAATCATGTTTTACAGTCCTGTGGTCTCAGCCTCAGATACTCAACTAATCAAAGTGATGTCATGACAAGATGAACGAACAAAAAAACATTTTTTTCTCCTTCATTTATGTCAAACAATGCCGTAGTATCATGGTTGCTAGGCGACCTGAGCAGCGCGACGAAGGCTAGACCGTCCCATTTCACAAGCCTCTCACTTCCGCACTTCTCGTACTTATAGTGCCCACCGTACATAGTACGCATACTGCGCGTACTCTGAAGCGTGCGGTCGCTAAATTCGGACGCAGCCACAGTTTGGCAACGAGTGATACAGCAGCTGTGCCGATCACGTGACTTTTTTCTTAAAGAGACACAGCATAGATACAAATTTCGCTCTGTGAGCTTGATACGTGCATCAGTGTTGCTGGACCCATCACAATTAATTTACACGAAGTGGACCTCTCTTTTAAACCGGTGAGTATCTAAAAGCTGATTTGACTCTTTGCGTTTTCATGTTCAGTCCTTTAAAACGTATTTAATGTCAACATGTAAAACTGGGCAGGATTTAAGTTTGGACTACCTAATGAAGACGAAGCGCATTAATTGATTTAAGTATTATTAAACCAGTGTTAATGTTTTAACTTTGCTTCTTCGTCGGTTTTTGTTTGGAACGATCACAGCTGTGACGTTTGTGGACATTTAAAGTGCGCATTGAGGAAACAGAAGAGCAGTTTGTGTTTCAATTGTTTTCGTCTGTTGCCCTGTGTTCCAGGTTAACTGTTTTTTGTTTGTTTTTGTTTTTTTTACTGGTTTTTACACTAACGTTTTTAAGTTAAGGTTGTGCAACAACAAGCTCCAGCAGCTCTGCTGGTTGTAGCAGAAACAGAAACAAAATAAAACCTGAGGCAGTTGACGTTTTTTAAACATCATCTGAAAGCGCCGTGTTGTTAGAGTCACGATTTTCAATATTTTGTTGTTACTGTAGGTGAATTTAAGACAGACTGTTAAATGGAAACTGTCCGAAACATGACCGGTGTAATGCTTTAATAATAGTTGCTTCTGGGAGGTTGTTAAGTCTGAGATTGAAAGAAATTTGTGTTTTTTGTTCTACAAGTGAAATTAAGCGCTTAGTTGAGTAACAGACTCTGTGAACCTGACCTACTCACTGACAGGTTTCCTCCAGCAAACTCCTCCTCCTGATGAACCTGAAGAAATAACAGAATCATGTAAAAGGAAAAAATAAACGCATTACTCTCATAAACGTATATTATATATACGATTCTATTTCATAAGAAGAACCTTTTATCCAGATCCATCCATCTATTTTTATTGTCTATTATTATGACAAAGTGGAGAACCAAAGATAAACATCATGGTCCACACTTGCAAACATTCATGTTTCTCAGTCCACTAGATTAAAACGAGGCTCTGCTCTTTATTTGCCCGTTGCCATGGCAAATCCATGTATCGGAAGGGCAGAAAACAGCCTGCGTTGATTAAACAACAAGTTTGTAAACTTCATCGTGGACTGTGGGGGAACATTTAACAGATTAATTCCTCCATACGTCAACACCATGAATCGAAATTTAGTGGAAGTGAAGAACCAAAAAAAACCCCCCAAAAACACTTGCTTGTCGTTTTTCTTTTCTAGGTTCCAGGCCCTTGATTGTGATGCACTCAGGAAGTTCACCTGGAAAACTTCATCGTCACATGTTTGCTCACTTTCATGGAGAGGAGCTCCTGGTTCCTGGAAGCTGAGCACGAATGAAGGGGTAGGAACGTCATTCCTCAAAACTGAGCTTACAAGAGTTAGAAAAGTTGACTGAGGTAATATTAGACAAGGCACTGCACACTGATGTCAACAGGTGCTTTAAATCTATAGGCTTGAAGTGTGTAATAATAATAATAATAGTAGTAATAATAATAATACTGAAAATTAAAAAGCTGTATAAAGTGTAAAGAAAAATGAATACAATAATTTGCATATCACATAAACTCACATTTAATTCACAATAGAAAATAGAAAAGAAAAAAAAACTGTTTAAACTAAGAAAAACACCATTTTAAGAATAAGGTTAAACAGTTCCAGAATAAGGTTTCTCATTGTAAAATTGTGAAGACCTAAATGTTATCAAATACATAATACTCTACAGCAGCGGTCCCGAACCCCCGAGCCTCGGACAGGTACTGGTCCGTGAGTCGTTTGGTACCGGCCGCGAGAGTTGAGGAAATGTATGGTTTTCAGGGTTTTAATCGGTTTTCAGCGTTATTTTGTTATCGTTTTTATCGTTTACTCGGTTTTCCTGGGTCTTTTCACGTGTGTTATGAATAAATCTTCTTTTTTCGGTACCGGT
Source organism: Simochromis diagramma (assembly GCF_900408965.1). Classification (NCBI taxonomy): domain Eukaryota; kingdom Metazoa; phylum Chordata; class Actinopteri; order Cichliformes; family Cichlidae; genus Simochromis; species Simochromis diagramma. Next base: position 1,479,954 of record NW_024387350.1, on the reverse strand, counting down.
ACTAGTTTTGTTTTGTTGTATTTATCCGCGACACCTTAAAGACCGGTCCGTGAAAATATTGTCGGGCATAAACCGGTCCGCGGCGCAAAAAAGGTTGGAGACCGCTGCTCTACAGTACATGATATTATCGAAAGATTTTGATCATCTGGAGAAATCTCTGTGGGCAAGGGGCAAAAATGAAAACCAGCATTGAATGCCCTTAAAGTTCTGGTCCTCACTGCATTAAAAAATGCAATAAAAAAAAAGTCTTCCTGCCTGCCATTGAGACCTTTCACCAGCTCCAAACATTTAGAGCATAAAGAAGCAAAAAAATACATCAGAGAGGATCCAGGACTGTTAGCTTCTTATATCAGACAAGATTGGGACATTGAGCTGCTCTCCTCAGTTCCCACATGTTTATAGACTGTTACAAAAGAAGATCTGATGCTACAATAAAAATGGGCTCTTCCCAACTTTTGGAAACATGTTGATTCAGCTAATAGTGTTTTGTTTTTTCTTAAAGTTGTGCGTTTTCTCATTTGAAAAATTTAATGTTTTTTGTGTTCTGTTGTGAATGAAATATAGTTTTATGACTGTGAAGGTTCTCAGTCATCCAGGTCATCGTAGTCAAAGGAGCTTGCAAAGAAAAGCGTCTGGACTTCTTTAAGTTGCTTGAAGACGTTTCACCTCTCATCCGAGAAGCTTCTTTTTTTTTTTTTTTTTTTTTTTTTTTTGTGTCCCGTTTGGATCTATAGCCATCAGAATTGTTGTCTTAAGGCCAAGAAAGATGCCAAGCGGATTTATTTTACCAAGTGGATCGTCATGGCCTTGCCATATTGGTCCATTTGATTGACCTTTATTATAATTATGAATTTATTTTATTTCCAGTTGCTACAAACAGGACAGACATGACTGGAGGATAGGACAGGGAGAAAGAATGAAAGAAAGAGAGGGAGAGAAAGAAAACCAAATGGGAGAAGAGACGGTGAGAAGGGGGGGAAGAAAGGAAAAAAAAAAAAAAAAAAGAACAAAACTCCTGGGTCACCTGTATGGAGAAAAAAAACAGAAGAGAAAGCAAACAACAAAGAGCAACATAATAAAAAAAAACGGCACCATCACAATAAACTAGTTAGCAGTAGATATCAGTAGATACTAAATAATAAACGATATTGTGCAGCACGCAAGATAGACAGCGCACAATGTGCTTTGAGGCAGCAGCCAAGAAAGCTGTAGTCCGCGTCTGTGAATACCCGTGTCTACACCTGTGTGCATACCTGTGTGGATCAGCATGCTTGCATTCCAAAGGTTTCTCCATGTAACGATCTGCTAGGGAGTGTGGGGAGCCACAGCCCCGTCCTCCAGGGCATGAAGCAGGTATGGAGGAGATCAAGACTCCAGACATCCAGAGGCCCCCAGAACACAAGAGACCAAGGAAGACCAACAGAGGGGCAGCCGCGCCACTGTCCCGAGAAGCTTCTTCAGTTCTAAGGTCAAATGGTGGAGAGTCCCAGATATAAACCTAGTGGGAGTGACCCCCCACAGAGGGACAAAAGGACCCCCTGATGATCCTCTAATCGCCTGAGCCAAGGTGTGAAACTGGGCGTGGGTCCCAATCAGCCAGAGTTTCGGGTATGTTCATTGTGAAACTTGGCCACACCTTATCATGCGAATTCCTGAGGTCAGATGGCCCAGGATGTGAGTGGGCGTTAAGGCGTCTGGGAAGGGATCTCAAAACTGGATTATAGATGGCAGAGAGTTGGTGTCGTAAACCCCCGCCTCTGTTCAAAGATGGTCGCTCACAGTGGACATAGATGGCTTCTTTCACTCCTCTTTCAAACCATCTGTCCTCTCTGTCCAAAATGTGAACATTGGCATCCTCGAAAGAGTGTCCTTTATCCTTAAGATGCAGATGGACTGCTGAGTCTTGTCCTGTGGAGGTGGCTCTTCTGTGTTGTGCCATGCGCTTGTGAAGTGGCTGTTTGACTCCCATCACCCTTTGGAACACAAACTTGGAGTAATTAGGACCCTACACCACCGGGCAGAACATGTTCCCTCTAAGCCTGAAGGAAAAAAGAAGGAACACACACATGTAAAGGAAGCACTCAAAACGTGCGGCTATCCTAAATGGGCGTTCTTAAAGTCAGCAAAGAGGCACAGAAAAGAAGACCAGACACCAGCGAGGGAGGATAAGAAGGACAGACGCAACAACATTGTCATCCCCTATGTAGCCGGTGTATCAGAGAAACTCAGGAGAGTTTTCTCCAAGCATGACATCCCGGTGCATTTCAGACCCAGCAACACGCTCAGACAGAAACTGGTTCACCCAAAAGACAAAACGCCAAAACACAAACTTAACAATGTGGTGTATGCTGCACAGTGCAGCGAGGAATGCTCAGACCTCTACATTGGAGAGACCAAACAGCCACTTCACAAGCGCATGGCACAACACAGAAGAGCCACCTCCACAGGACAAGACTCAGCAGTCCATCTGCATCTTAAGGATAAAGGACACTCTTTCGAGGATGCCAATGTTCACATTTTGGACAGAGAGGACAGATGGTTTGAAAGAGGAGTGAAAGAAGCCATCTATGTCCACTGTGAGCGACCATCTTTGAACAGAGGCGGGGGTTTACGACACCAACTCTCTGCCATCTATAATCCAGTTTTGAGATCCCTTCCCAGACGCCTTAACGCCCACTCACATCCTGGGCCATCTGACCTCAGGAATTCGCATGATAAGGTGGGGCCAGGTTTCACAATGAACATACCCGAAACTCTGGCTGATTGGGACCCACGCCCAGTTTCACACCTTGGCTCAGGCGATTAGAGGATCATCAGGGGGTCCTTTTGTCCCTCTGTGGGGGATACTCCCACTAGGTTTATATCTGGGACTCTCCACCATTTGACCTTAGAACTGAAGAAGCTTCTCGGATGAGAGGTGAAACGTCTTCAAGCAACTTAAAGAAGTCCAGACGCTTTTCTTTGCAAGCTCCTTTGAATAGTTTTATGACATTTCCAATTCATTGTATTCCATTTTATGTACATGATTGAGCATGTCAAGGTTAAATCAAACATAAATAGTTGCTTCACCTGACATCAGATATAAACTGATGTTTTTTTTTTCTTCTTAAAGGAACAAGAAGTCCTGAGGAGAAACGCAGAGCTCATGACTGGAACAATGTTAAAACTGTTAACTGAAATCAACTTAGTTTGTGGACAGGTCATTTTTTTGATTAGACCGATGTTCTTGGTTACCAATAGCCAAAAAAGGAACTGGTGAAAGTTTTAATCTGTGTCGCTGCATTTCCAGCAGTGTAAATGAGACCCATCATCAGAGCTGCTGTAATTTCCCAGCTGGGCTTCATTCAGTAGTGTTAGTAAGACTTTGTTTACCAAGTTCCATATATAAAATGTGTTCCTACATCAGAATGTGCAGAATGTGTACAGCACCTAAAGTGAACTGTAAATAAAATTCAAAATGTGTCTCTCCAGTGGATTTTAAACTGAAAGTCTCAACATAACCTGCCCTGGACCAGGATATGTGTTCAGCATTAGTTACCATAGTGATCTACTCCCAACCGTTCGCCATGGCTGACTCTCCCTGAGCCTGGTACTATGGAGGTTTCTTCCTTTTAAATGGGCGTTTTTCCTTCCCACTGTCACAATGTGCTTGTTCAGAGGTGATATTTTGATTGTTGAGGTTTTCTCTCTTTTATTATTGGGTCTTTATCTTACAATGTAAAGTTGAGATGACTGTTGTTGAGTTTGGTGCTACATAAATAAAACTCAACTGAAACTAAATGTATCTAACCAACTTCAAAATGTCATAATTAGTCTAAAAATTAAACACTGATAGAAAATCGTCTGACACCCTCCAAATTTTCAGTGTAACTGTTTTTATGTCTTTCAGCCTATTCCTGAAACTTAATCACACTTCAAATCTGATGTGGTAGTTTGATTTAGTAAATTCTTTATTTTTTTTGTAACTAACAGAAGTTGGTTGCTGATGATGTTGTGGATTTATTTGTTTGTGTGGTCTAATAAGCTTAAAAAAATCTGGGGTTGTTCCCAGCTCCAATACTGAGCTCAGTTTTTGATGCCGACGCTGGTTAGCAGACGATCTGGGAACAGTAGTGGTCAACGCTGGTCTTAAATACAGCCATGACAATGAGCTCCAGGTGGGGCTCCAGGCAGTAGTGATGTGTCATGTGCAAAAGGGCTTTGCAGACTGACTCCAGTAAACAAAGCAGCATCTGACTGCAGTTTAAAGAAGAATCAGATACTAACAGAGGAGAAATCAAATCACCCTGAATTTCAACCTGCACTGAGGACAGACTGTTTGGCTGCTGAGTTTGGTTTCTGTTCTGTGGATTTATTTTCAGTATTTTGTTTTTGTGTTAAATTAAAATTAAAAGTATGATTAAAATATTAAAAGAATTCCTGCTTTTGTAACAGAACAAATACACAAAATTAGGCAATTATAAGGCTTCTCATAAAATGCTAAATGCAAAAAGCTTTAGCAATACACGGCACATTCATATTTGCCAAGTAAGGCTAGAATATGAGGCTACAGATGATAATAAATTAAGAGCCATTTAGGATCCAAAAGAGCCGGCTCTTCTTTGGGAGCCGTCCCACAAGATCCGAACTTCCCACTACCAGGGAGAAAAAGTCCAATAGACTTTCACTGCACCACAGGTTGCAATAGCCAATTCTCTCTGTGTGTTACCACACTCGAATTTGCTTGAAGATAGGCAGGCTCACTTCTTACAAGGCCAGGGGCCCTAACACTGACAATAGCACCACTACACATGTGCTGATACATTATTGAATGAAATAAATGTCGAATAATACTCACTCTAGTATTAGAGATAAACATAATGTTCTGTATGTGGACTATAGGTAGTTGGGCTATGACACTGTAATAGTTTACTAATCAAGTAATTATTAATTTGTTATTATATTATTGTCACATGGTTTTATTTCAACACCAATTTGACTAATACTTGGACAGAGAGGGATGGAGTGTGGCTTCAGTGTTTTGTGCAAATAATCCCACAGAGAACAGACAGAGAAGGAGGAGAGCCGGAAACCAAAGGTTGGTGTTGATTATTATAAAATTAAATTAGATTAAAAAAAAAAAAGAAGTTAATTTCAGTTCCACTATATTCTGTCAATTCTGCAGTTTTATGAATAACTGTGTCATAAAAAGTTGATTTATGTTTTGGAAATCATAAGATCTGTTAGAACTCTGAATAGTGATAAGAGCATCTCAAAAATTGTGTGTGTTCAGTTTTCAAGCCTTTTTTTTTCACATATAACACGAATGATCCATACAGTACTATACAGTATGTGTTTTATAAACACTAAAATTGTCTTACTAAATCTGTACAAGTTGTTTCATATTTTCAGAATATCATTAGGCTTTTGAGTCAGTGCATGAAAAAACACAACACTGGGGACGGACAGTTTATATGTAAAATATTTCAAAGTACCTTAATCAATCTTATTCATAATTAATTAAAATTTAACAAGTAACGAAGAAGGGCACCAGCAGAGGAAACACAAAGGCTTTATGTGTTTAAGTTCTGAGTCAGAGTTTTTCCTTTTTTTTTTTTTTTGCCTGTCCCATTTGGTTCTTTAGCCGTCAGAATTGTTGTCTGAAGACCAACAAGGATACCCAATGGATTTACTTTGCCAAATGGATCATCGTGGCATTGCCGTATTGGTCCATTTGATCGACCTTTGTTTTTATTATTTATTATATTTTATTTTCAGATGTTACAGACGGGACAGACATGAGTGAGGGATAGGAAAGGGAGAGAGAAAGAGGAAGGAAAAGAAAAACAGAAGGGGAGAGGGACAGTGAGAAAGGGGGGAGAAAAAAAATCTCCTGGATCACCTGTTGAGAGAGAAAGAATAGAAAACAAGCAAAAAAACCAAAGCAACATACTAAACACATCACCATCGCATTAATCTAGCTAAGTGTAAACAGCAGTAAATACTAAATATTCAATGTTGTTGTGCAGCATGCAGGACAGACAGCGCACAATGTGCTTTGAAGTAGCAGCCAAGAAAGGTGTAATTTAAGTCTACGAGCAGTGAACACGCATGTGCACACCTGTGTGGATCAGCGCGCTTGTATTCAAATGGTTTCCACATGTAATGGTCTGCAAGAGGATGTAGGGAGCCATAGCCCCGTCCCCCAGGGCATGAAGCAGGCATGGAGGAGATCCAGGCCCCAGACATCCAGAGGCCTCAGAGTGCGAGAGCCCAAGGAGGACCACCGGAGGGGCATCCGTGCCACCCTCATGGGAAGGGCTGAGGATCCCCAGACGAGGCGTCACCCAGTAGCCACCGAGCAGAAGCTAGAGGGCGCTGCTGCTGAGTCAGAGTTTTTCCAGCAACATATTGTGAAAGAAAATGAAAAATATGAAAATAAATCTCGAGGGATATTTGAATGTACTTTAAATACAGCGTTAAATATTTCCATCTACTGAGGAAATATGTAAAGCAGAACTAAAATCACAGTAGAGATGAGACAGTGACAGATGGTGTAGTCAATGCCTCTGGTTTGTTTGAATATACAAAACTCTGCACATGATTTCAACTTTTTCCACTTGTTGTCCCAATGGACAAAATAAACAGCAGCAGGTGGATGAAGCCCAGTCTGACACATAGTGCATTTTTGTGCAGTGTGTGGTAGTCAAAGAAGAAATGCAGGACATCAGTGAAGTGAAGGTTTGCATTCGTGTAGAGTAATCTTGAGTAATCATCTTAGTGGTTGATTTGTGTGTGTATGTCTATTGCTGAATGGTTTTTCATAGCTTTCCACTGTTTCAGTTTTTTTTTTGTTTTTGTTTGTTTTTTTACCATATTTGAATTGACTGTTTTGAGGCAGGAGGTGGAGCGGGGCTGAAATATCTTTTGAGCAAATAATTGTATATAGACACGGTGTTTCTGTGAAGAGAAACACAGAGGAAGCTCAGAAACATTATGGTATAAACTTTAATAATCTTTTGTAGCAGATGTTTCTCTCACATTTTGCTTGACACATGTTGACACATTGACAAATGTTAATCAAAGACTTGGTGGTAAAATGATAGTATCATATACTGCATTATATTGTAAAAATCTGTTTTTTCTGTATTACTGAAAAATAAAACAAAAACAAGGAAAGTTTAAAGAAAAAAACAGAAGTTTATTTTTTTCTTGAAATTATTTCAAACACATAATTTAATGTTATTACTTTACAACATTTTAGCATTTCTATCTGATGTTTATGGATGCTTGTTTCCTCCACCACAACTACAGACAGAAGTAAGCCAAACAGTCAAGTTATTGCAAACTGTTTTATTATTTTCTCAAAACCTTTGACTTAGTGGCTGATTATAACAAAATTTCAAATCACTTCAGAATAATTTTAATTTGCCCACAAATTTTTTGCAGCTTTTGGGTTCCATGGCAACAAAATTATTGTCTAAGGCAACACTACAATTTCCACACTATACTATATCCTCAAAACCTCAATTTAGAAAAAAATATACGTTCTTATAATGGAAGAAATAAAATACATAATAAAAATTGGGAGGAAAAAAAGGGGAGGGGGGAGTTGAATAAACAAACCATATAAAGGCTAAACAGACAAAATGTAAGTTTATTCAAATGATTTGGCTTTTTTCCTTCTTTTTATTCCCGCTGTCTTACTATTTATATTTCATTTCTGCACAGTTGGTGTGAAGCACCCAAAATTGTATTGTTGTGCAATGAGAATGAAGAACTATTCTATTCTTTTTTTCCCCAGATGTTGGCAAAGGCATCATTGTTCAATTTGGATCTGCATCTTTCCTCCATGAACACCTCCCTCCCTTTATACATGTACTGTCTCATCTCTGAACCAAGCTCCTTCATCTATCGTGCATTTAACATCACCACCATCTTCCTCGTCCTCCCTGTCTGCATCCTCATCCTCCAACATGGTCTCCAAGAATGGAGGAAAAAAGGCTCCACCTTCATGGAAGTACTGAGTCAATCTGACTGCTTCACCTACAACATCGTCATCATGGACCTGTTTGCTGTCTTTGGGTCTATCTTCAGCTATCATAGTATCATCATTAATAATTTAAACATGTTATTCTGGGCGTTCTTTCTTTATTGTGTCTCCTGGTTTGGACTGATTTTCTTTCACATGCTGACTTGTGTGGAGCACTACATGGCTGCTGTTCATCCCATCACTTATCGAAGCTTAAGGAAAGAAAGAGGAGTCAGAATCAGGATAATCAGCATAGGCTGTGTTTGGCTGCTTTGCTTTGCAATAACAGGTTTCATAATTATAGAAGATATGATCCTCTCCATTGTGAATTTTTGCCTCTTGACATTGTCTTTAACCGTCTCCTCCTTCTGCAGCCTTTCTGTTCTTTATGTCTTAATTCATTCAGGCCCAAGAGAAGAGAGCAGGAACAGGGACAGGGTTGACCAGTCAAAGAAGAGAGTATTTTACACCATTGTGACCATACTGGGAATGATGGCGTTGAAATTTTTTTGGGATCTGAATTGGTCTGTAGTGTATATCACAGGAGGACTTAATGGATGCATATTAATGTCATGGGGTGTCTGGTTCAATCTTCCCAGCAACCTCTTGTTGCCTTTGCTGTTTCTATACAGAAAGGGTAAATTTGTGTGTTGCAAGAACAACACGCAATGAGTATAAAGAAGAGCGCCTAGGAACTTTTGGAGTTGTCTCTTCCTGTAGCTCTTGCGATGAGCAGATGACCCTGAGCAACCGATTGCTGAACACTGTGGCCCCTTTAATGACTTTGTGTTTACTGGCTCTTTCTCTGCTTATTTTTGATTTCCACTGTATTCCTGTGGGACTGAATTTCCAAGGAATGCTGCTTTTCTTGTTGTGTTATTACACAGAGATAAGCACATCTTATGGTCTGGACGTTCCTGTTTTCTTCTCAATCTCACTTCTCAAAGATCAGCACATAATCAGCATCAGCTCAGAGTAGGTTAATTAGATATAATTCATGTGAATTGATTATGAAGATGACTATTTTAATAAGGAGAGACCATTAGAAAGAAATGGACATGCTTTATTGTTATACATAATATAAATAGAAGTATGTGGTGCTTAGACTCTGATGGCCCGTTTCTTCTGAACCGAACTCCAGCTGTGATAGCGAGCTGAGCAGGACCCCCTGGAGTCTAGATGCTGGTGTTGGAGATGAAGATGGTGCCATGAATGGAGTCTTAGTGAAAAGGAAAAGGCGGTGATGGGGAGGAGGTGTGTTTCACAAAGGCATCTGCAAGGGAGCATGACAGAATGACAGTGAGATTGAAAGTAAGCGGCATGAATACTAAATGGCCTGAAGAAGGCCCGGAGAAAGATGATTGGACTAGACCAGTGATGTCACAAACAGCTTGACAGAGTGGGAAAGTGGACGTGAAGCCTACAGATTTACCCGAGAACACCTGGGAGCAGACAGATGTGAGACCACAGATGTTATTGAACTTAAGCTTTATTTGATTGTTGATTTGCATTCTTTTGTTTTCCTCCTGCTAAATTGCTTTAATAAAATATCCTGCATTCAAAATTCAAAATTGTGGACTTTTTAACCTTTTTTGAAACAGTAAAGTTTAAATTCTGAGCACTAGTTTACATCTTATATATGATTCATACGAGTTACTCCAGCCTTCTAAAAGTAACAAACCCTCATGGCTTGCTTTTCCAAACCACTATATTAAGCCTAGTCACATTCCAAGAGCTGCAGCAATGGATGTTTGTGGTAGGATACTGGGCTTGCGAGACTACACAGGGCTGGGTTTATATCAGAGTAGACATCCAGAGAATAGAGGCAGTTAGAACTACCGAATCTCCAAACCTAATGGATCCATCCTAGCTCTGCACTGCCTGCTGGGTAATATCATCACAAACTACACTTTTTAAACCACAGGGTTCATACTCTAGTCCTTGAAGGCCGTTGTCCTGAAACTTTTACATCTGTCCCTGCTGCAACACACCTGGATAAAATTCGTAGGACTTTAGCAAGACTATAGAACTTGACTGCATGTTGAGGTGGCAATTCAGCTATTTGATTCATGTTAGAGCACCTCAAATGTGAATGAACATGGTGCAATAAAAGTAGATTTAGAAATACCATCCATCCATTTGCTTCTCCTTTTCAGGGTCGCGGAGGGCGATGGAGCCAATCCCAGCTGTCATAGTGTGAGAGGCAGGGTACACCCAGGACAGGTCGACAGTCTGTCACAGGGCCAACACACAGGAACAGACAACCATTCGCTCTCACATTCACACCTAGTGACAATTTGGATTATCCAATTAACCTATCCCCACAAGCTGCATGTCTTTGGACGGTGGGAGGAAGCCAGAGTACCCGGAGGGAACCCACGCAAACACGGGGAGAACATGCAAACTGCACACAGAAAGACCCCGGCCTGATGTTGGAATTGAACTCAGGACCTTCTTGCTGTGTGGCAACAGTGCTAACCACCGTGCCACCGTGCTGCCGATTTTGAAGCACATTTTTTTTTAAATTGCACTTTTATTTAAATTTACATGAGTAGGGTTAGGGGCTGCCACCTCGGACTGCAGTTGCTAATGACCTACAATTTATATTCAGGTGTGTTGCGGCAAGGACAGATGTTAAAGTTTCAGGACATCACTCCTCTTTTAAAGAGCTCTTTGATGGGACTAAGCCCAGCTTATGAGCTGCCAGTGCTTTTCTTCTGACACCAAGAGAGCTGTGCTGCAGGTTTCCCTGATTTACTCTATCAGTATTTCATAATGTGGACAAACTTAAGGGTACTGTTAAAGCCGCACTTGATTTTCTTTAGACATGTTAGGGACCAAACATGTCTAGAGTCTGTGCAGAGGGGATCTCTGATGGTTTATTGTTCTGTGTCATGACGCCAGTGTTTGCAACTGCAAAGCAGAATCCAGAGAGAAGAGACTGGTTTATAGATTTTATTTACAGGAATCAAGATTTTAATAGCGCTTGAGCTCTATTAAAAAGCAAAAAACAGATAAGAAGTATTAAGAAACAGGGCCGAGGCTCTGTTGACTAAACTATCAAAATGAGAGCATAGTGACATGATTGGTTAAATATGTTTGAGTAGCTGTTCAAATACCTGAAATTCCTAACACCTATGTGTGAAATGTTAGTTGTTTATTTCAGGAATCCAAAACACAAATTATGCCTGGTTTCCGTAGTGTTGTTTATTTTAGTTGTGAATAAAGATAAATATAACTGTCTAAACTGATGTCTGAATGTTTGGAAACATGTTCGTTAAGTGCAAAGATTATTAGTAGGAAAAAAAAGTGTTCTTACAGCAGTTTACCACCATTTCAGTTTTTTACTAGTTGTGCAGCAACCTAATTTTAAAAGATGATTCCTTTATTACTGGCACCCGACCAGTTTAACTGGTTTCTACAGGAAGTCAGTTTGGAAGATGTTCCTTTTCCCGCAGCAGTCTTCCAAATTGCAACACTATTCCAAGGCTTTTCATGTCAGATATTCAAAGGAAGTGTGAAATTTTCCATAGGAAAAAAAAACCATTTGGCTGAACTTAAATTTCAAACATTAGTGTGAAAAAGATTCACAGCATCATAGTTAAATATTTCTCACTAAAATAGCTGAAATGAAATGAACTGAAGTTCATCATGTCTCCTAAAAGCTGAAAGAGAGGCTGAGAAATGAGGAGACTTCAGAGGTTTTGCTATATGATATATGAGCCAATGACGAGTGTTCTCAGGACTAAACACATGAAATGATCCGTATTTGTTTTCCTGCATTAAAATCTGCTGCTGAGTCTGCTAAACAACCAGAAAAACGTCCCTTTTGAACGTGAAGTTTCTGCAGCACCACTGAATGAGACTTTCTTTTCTAAGATTCAGAAAGGTCTTCATGTTGGGACATGTGCAGGTGAAGTATCTGAACTCAGGAATGAGAAACACTCTTATTTATGAGTGAAGCAACAGCTAAGCTCCGCCCCTCACATGACTCACCTGAGAAAAACTAGGCAAAAGGATGTTATTCATACGTAGTAAAGAGAGACGCAGAGACGATCAGACAGAGTTCAGATCAAACTAGAAGTTTCATCTGAGCTACAGGCGAGAAAACTGGAAAATTCCCACACTGCTGCTTAAAGCTGCTGACGCTCCACACACTGAATGTGAGTTTGAGCAGAACTCCTGTCTGCTGTTTTCAGCTTCACTCACAGACTCAATGGCTTCCAGATCAGAGGACGATCTCTGCTGTCCGGTGTGTCAGGAGGTCTTCAGAGATCCTGTTATTCTGTCATGTAGCCACAGCTTCTGTAAAGACTGTCTGAAGAGATGGTGGAGAAAGAAAACAACACACGAGTGTCCAGTTTGTCAGAGAAGATCTTCAGGGAATAATCAACTTGTAAACCTGGCTTTAAAGAACCTGTGTGAGTCGTTCTTAGAAGACGGAGATCAGACAGCTTCAGAGGCTCTCTGCAGTCTGCACTCTGAGAAACTCAAACTCTTCTGTCTGGACCATCAGCAGCCAGTGTGTCTCATCTGCAGAGACTCAGAAAAACACACCAACCACAGTTTCAGACCCATCGATGAAGCTGCACAACAACACAAGAAGGAACTTCAGGAAACTCTGGAGTCCTTAAAGAAGAAGTTGATGGTTTGTGCAGAACTTCAAGTGAAGTTTGATCAAATAGCAAAACACATTAACGTCCAGGCCCGACACACAGAGACTCGGATTAAGGAGAAGTTTAAGAAGTTTCGCCAGTTTCTAGCAGAGGAAGAGGAGGACAGGCTGGCTGCACTGAGGGAGGAAGAGGAGAAGAAGAGTGGGATGATGAAGGAGAAGATGGAGTCCCTGAGCAGACACATAGCTGCTCTTTCAGACACAGTCAGAGCCACAGAGGAGGAGCTGAGAGGTGAAGACATCTCATTCCTGAACAACTACAAGGCTGCAGTGGAAAGAGTCCAGCACTGCCCCCTGCTGGATGATCCACAGCTGCCCTCAGGAGCTCTGTTAAACCAGGCCAAACACATGGCCAATCTGACCTTCAACATCTGGAACAACATGAAGGACATGGTCTCCTACACTCCTATCATTCTGGACCCAAACACTGCTCATCCAGAACTCATCCTCTCTGAGGATCTGACCAGTGTGAGACGAGGAGATGAACAACAGCTTCCTGATAATCCAGAGAGGTTTGATCGGTTCTACTCTGTCCTGGGCTCTGAAGGCTTTGACTCTGGGACTCACAGCTGGGATGTCGAGGTTGGACACAGTACATGGTGGAACCTGGGTGTGTTTGCAGAGTCTGTGCAGAGGAAGGGAGACAGATTGTCTGGATTATGGAGAATAAGGTTCTATGAAGGTAAATATTACGCGTGGTCACCATCAGCTCCAGACACTGCTCTCTCAGTACAGAAGAAGTTTCAGAGGATCAGAGTGAATCTGAACTGTAACAGAGGAAAGCTGTCGTTCTCTGATCCTGATACTAACACACACATACACACCTTCACACACACTTTCACTGACAGGATGTTTCCATTCATTAACACTGTGGTTGGTAAATTGAAGGTTCTGCTGTAGAAGGTGTCATTGTCAGTGTCAATTAATTCATTATAATTATATTTTAATGTTGTTACAAACCTGTTAAACTGCAGCTGTCCACCTGCTGCCTTATTGTTCCAAAGCTCTTTATTACTCACACTGTTCTCACTCTTTCTTTGTTTCTGCTGTCCACTTTTTCACATGGAAAATCATTTCACTGTTTCTTGTTGAATGACCCCCAAACTACATTTAAAATTTTATCAAGTTTTTAATCTGTGATGATGTCAGAAGTTAGAAAGCTATCTGACCAACCAGCAGCACACAGTTTATTTTATTGGCAGTTTTTTTGAAGAAATGTAATGTGTATGGGCAATGTGAATACAATATTACATTTATAACCTTGATGATGGAGCTAAAGTATAAGAAGAGATAGGATATGTAGAAATTTATTAAATAGAATTACACTGGAGAAGAAATGATGTTTCTAGAATGATGTGATATGTAAACTGTGTCCAATATAAACTTTGATTATTGTTTCTCTGTAATTAATATTTCTGAACACTGGATTGCCATAATCACATGATTAACTCTGTCTTTTCTTTGTTTTATCTTTGGAATGATTTTTTTTTTTTTTTAAAACTAATAAAAACAAACATTGACAGTCAGCAAACAATTTATGATGACAAGATCCTTTTTCTGAAAAGTCAAGCCACTGCACTGAGAAAAACTAACCAGGCTAAACACATTTATCTGAAGTTTGCCTCCATGGATGATCACAGGACCATCAGAACAAAATGAGCATGTGTGACGAACCCAAGAAATACTTCTCCCTTTCAGCATGACAGGAAAACAGGAACAATCAAACAGATTTCAAGCACAATAACCAACTGTGACCTCAAGATGGCACCAGCTGATCTGAGATGCTTTATTGCACAGAACACTGCTGCTCTGAGAAGTCATCAGAGATTGCCTTGTGTTTTCTGACAACTCCCAGATGAATGCAGATGAACATTAAATGACTTCAGCCTTACACCAAGAAGGCAGGGCGGATTGATCCAAATATCAATAGTATCAATCTTGAAAGGGGATTTGTGAAAGAGAAAAAAAGGCTGTTTGAAGGAAATGAAAGCAGGAGAGCTGTTTAAATGAAAATAAGACCACCGTTCTCAGCATGTCTGCATGGGCAGTGGAAAGTTCTATACATTTAAGTACTCGTAAAACTCAACCCCACTATAAATGAGGGGAAGACATTGTGTGCTTTAGTCCTACTCTGTCGACTTCTCTGTACACTGCGATGTAGAGAACACAACTGCTTGCAAGTAAAACCTTTTCTGAGACACTGTGATCATTGCTTAAGTATTTTGATGAAAAATTCTTCTGACTGTATCAGATCCAACATTAAATGACAATGATGTATATAGGAAGAAAATTCTTCTGATTATAAGGTGAAGTGTAGCTAATGAGCTGCCACAGCTTCTTCTTTTTTGTTAATACAACAGTTGATGCCCAGAGAGCTGCGCTGCAGGTTGCAGCCCTTGGAATGTGGAGCGAGGTGCATGTTTTAAGTTGATATCATTCATTAAATCCTGAATCGATTTTTAAATATAAATGTATTTTGCCATAAACGTCAGAATCTCAGGTGACCCAGTGTTTTGTGTTTGATTTATACTTCTTGAGTATTGTTAGAGAAGTTACATCCAGATGAAAAGAATCAGCCTTTTGAGATTCACTTACCTGAGTGATTCTGGGATTACAGGTAAACATAGAGTTCTGATTAATCTGCTGATCGTGCAACTATTTCACTGTTAATTCATCATTGCCACATGTCTTTATTTGAATGCAAATACACTATGTTTGAATTATACTTGGAGAGACAGAGTGGGGTGGAGTGCAGCTCTATTGTGTTTTGAGCAAATAATCAAATGAACAGGAGTCAACAGAGAAGAGAAGAGAACATAATCAAAGGTTGGTGTTCGTTTGATTTTTATAAAATTAAATGAAATTACTAAAACAATATTTATTTGTAATAGAACTGTATGGTTTTTTTTAAATTCTGCAGTTTTCTGACTAACTGTGTACTAACTGTGCACCATGAACACTGCGGATAGACAGTTTAAATGCCTTCTCATCTTTCATGTAGTAACATGTCATGCTTATGCATGAAATAAACATAACAAGAAACAAAGAAGGGTACCACAAAGTTTATATGTGTTTAAGTTCTTTAAGTTTAAGTTCAGCATATTGTGAAAGAAAATAAAAAAAAACTTGAAAAGAATCCTTGATGGACATTTTAATGTGCTCTAAAAACATGCAGCTTTGCATATTTCCTGCTACTGAGGAAATATGTCATACAAAACTAACATCACAACAGAGGTGAGACAGTGACAGATGATGCTTTTAATGCCTCTGGTTCATTTGAATATGCCAAGCTCTGCACATGATTTAAATACTAAACACTTTTTGTCCTAATGAATGGACAAAATAAACTGCAGCAGGTGGATCAAGCCAAATGAGGCGCATCTTGCATTTTGTGTAGTGTGTGGTAGTCAATAAAGAAATGCATGACATGGGTGAAGATTTAGGTGTGTGTGTCTATGTTATGCATGTGTATGTCAAAATAATTTCTATTGCTGAACTGTTTTTCCCATTTGGTCATTGCCACACTTCAGGCTGGGCAATGATACTGTACGTTCTTAAAAACCATTTTGTGAATGAAAAAAAAATCTACCTATATATTAAATTCAATGAAATAAAAAGTTGATAAATGTCTCATTTTAGATTTCTTTTTTTTTTAACTGAGTCAAAGTAGGAGTTCAATTTATTTTATTTTATTTTCCCAGATGTTGGCAAACTCATCATTTTCCTCTCAGTCCTCTTTGCATCTTTACTGTCTCATCTCTGAACCAAGCTCCTTCATCTATCGTGCATTTAACATCACCACCATCTTCCTCGTCCTCCCTGTCTGCATCCTCATCCTCCAACATGGTCTCCAAGAATGGAGGAAAAAAGGCTCCACCTTCATGGAAGTAACACTGAGTCACTCTGACTGCTTCACCTACAACATCGTCATCATGGACCTGTTTGCTGTCTTAGCGTGTGTCTTCAGCTATTGTGGCAGCGTCATGAAAAATTTAAACACGTTATTATGGGGGGCGTTCTTTCTTTACTCTGTCTGCTGGTTTGGACTGATTTTCTTTCACATGCTGACTTGTGTGGAGCACTACATGGCTGCTGTTCATCCCATCACTTATCGAAGCTTAAGGAAAGAAAGAGGAGTCAGAATCAGGAATATCAGCATAGGCTGTGTTTGGCTGCTTTGCTTTGCAATAACAGGTTTTACAATGATAAAAGATATGATCCTCGCCATTGTGAATATATGTGTTTTGATATTGTTTTTAACCGTCTCTTCCTTCTGCAGCCTTTCTGTTCTCTGTGTTTTAATTCATCCAGGCCCAAGAGAAGAGAGCAGGAACAGAGACAGGGTTGACCAATCAAAGAAGAGAGCATTTTACACCATTGTGACCATACTGGGAATGCTGGTGTTGAAATCTTTTTGGGATCTGAATTGGTCTGTAGTGTATATCACAGGAGGACTTAATGGATGTATTTTAATGTCATGGAGTGTCTGGTTTAATCTTCCCAGCAACCTCTTGTTGCCTCTGTTGTTTCTGTACAGAAAGGGTAAATTTGTGTGTTGCAAGAACAACATGCAAACTGTTGCTGTTTCAACATAAACTGCCTATGTCATTGATCATGTTGAGAATAAAGTTGAAATTTCAAGTAAAATTCTTGATTAGTTAAAATCAGGAGATTACTGTTGTTTTAACACAGACTGGCACCACTGCAGCACTCTGTACAAAATGTCTTCTTTATGAGGTGAGTTAATGAAACAAATGGATCAGTCATCTTGTGATACAACATTCATCCCCTCTGTTGCATGAGGGTGTGATAGTTAAAAATCTTTCATCTCACCTTTACCAGCCATTTAATTTGACACAAATCTGTACAACTCTTAAACGTCCTTATCCTGATCACCCCTCAGTGGTTAAAAGAGAACTCATTTCATTCCTTGTTGCTAAAACAGATTCTGAGGTCAGATTTCATTGAGTCAGAGGGTACAGCAACCGTGGCAGTTTAGATGAAACAACTGAAACCTTTACATTTTGACTTTATTCTCAAAATGATCAATAATATTTTTTTTCTCTCAATATGATCCTAATTCTAATGGTAGCCTAATAGTAATTTCTGTTACTCTTTCTCTTTGCATTCCTCAGATTACTTTACAGTCTTCCCCTGCTGTGCCCTATTTCCTGCGTTAGATTAGATACACATTGGATACACAAATAGAATACACATAAAACATTTCCTGTATATTATAGTATACATTTGTAATAGAATGAAATAATACTTGTGTGGATTAGAAGCAGTCTTAAAAAGCTAATAAAAAAGCAACAACAGTGGGTTTTTTTTTGCATATTAGTGTTTGGTAGGGGGTTGTCTGATTGTTTGGGTTTTGTCTGTATTGTTGCGGGTTATTTAGGGTATAATATAAAGTGCCATTAGACGATTGCTGTTGTGATTTGGTACTATATGAATAAAATTGAATTGAATTGAATAAAATTGAATAGCAAGATAAAAGTTACCGCTTGTGTGTTCAATAGTAAATACTTAAGTATAGAAACAATACTGAAACAATTACAATTCAGCATGGAAATTCTGTATTACTTACTCTGTATATGCATGTTTGCATTTATATTCATTAAAGTTTATGTAACAGTTAATCAGTTGTCAAGCTTATTTATGCATGTATTTACATTATTGTTCAAATACAAATATAACATTTGACCTAAATTTAGGAGACATATTTGTGGAGTGGGGTTGGTGCCTTATATAACCATCACAGAACATACAGACACATAGAGAGTCGACAGAGGAGAGGCACAAAGAGAGAAAACTAGATAACAAAACACTCATAAGGCTGCTGTTCTTTTTAAATTGTTGTAATCGGCTTAGTCTTAAATTTAAAATTTTCATGGATGACTGAAAAGACTTTATACTGATTTTTAGTTTGTTTGCGTAACAGTTTTGAAACTCATCCAATGCAGAAACTTGAAAACCAGGACTGATGTTATGTGTAAATTCAAAATCATCAGTTGACTAATGACTATATGATATAACAATAATTTATCAATATTTTGACAGTTGGGCTAGAGCCGATCTGTCCCATCTACCCAACTGTAATGGGTTAAAGGTGCCAATCTTTCACAGAGAGACAGATGACAATCACCAGTTAACCTAATATGTCGTTGGACTCAGAGGAAGCAGGAGTACCTGGACACAACACAGATGGACATGATGAGAACATACAAACTCCACACAGAAAGTTCCCAGTGGATTTGAAGCCAGGACTTTCTTGTCCGTTATGGAGGCAACCACAGAACTACAGATGGACTGATCTTTTTGTAGTGGAGTTTTTCCTCATTGTGTCATGTGCTGTGTGCAGGCAGGAATGGTGGACCCAAAAGTGCAGACTCACAGAGGTTAAAAGGGAGACAAGGGAAGCAAAATCCAACATATTGCATACAGGATAGGGATGATCAAAATAATACAGGAAACACAGACTGAACTCAAGACACTTAAGCTTAACCCTGGGGACTGGAGGAATGAAACAGAGACAAGATTCACAAAACACAAGACACAGCTAGACACAGAGGAAGGTAAACATAGCTACTAGCACACAGAAATAAACAAACGAACATAAACCACACGGAGAATCTAAACTTAGAATAATAATAATAATAATGGATTGCATTTATATAGCGCTTTTCAAGGCACCCAAAGCGCTTTACAATTCCATTATTCATTCACTCTCACATTCACACACTGGTGGAGGCAAGCTACAGTTGTAGAATAATGCAATAACACAAAGGCCCAAAACAGCATGTAGTAGTAGCAAGTAGTTCAAACCATATTTGCTGATTCTTAATTTATAAATAATATTTTTCAAAAAAAAAATTGTTATGAAAGCAAGAAAAAGATGGTGGAAGGGTTCATACATTTAATTCGATATATATTCATCAGATTGTTTGGTTTCATTATTTCCTCTTTTGAAACCATGTCTGATCCTTGCTTAAGAATTTTTGACCATTTCCAGACTTTACTTTACTTTACTTGCTTTCCATATAGATTTTTTGTTTTGAGCTCTTAATTGCACCTACAGAGCTCAGCTTTCATAACAGACCACGAGTCATTGGCTATTTTATATAAGACATGTTTTCTTTTGTCAGATGACCAGTGTGTCATCTCTTTAATTTTATTATCAAGTTAAAGTTAACAGAACTCTATCCTTAAACTCTTCAGTCTTCTTTTTCTCAGTTTTGACTCTCCAAAGAAAACGATTTCAGTCTGTCTGTGTGGAAACTTCCAACAATCACCAAATAAAGAATCATCAAGAATAATGGGTCCATGTATAATATTTTTCTCTATTTAAAAGTAATTTAAAAAGTAAAAATCTTCATCAGCGCTGTGCTTCAGTCTGCAGCTTCACTTCCTGCAGCATGTAAATGCTCTATATATGTTTTGCAGGTGCTGACACGCCTTCATGGCTCAGACTGGTTACACTAACAGAGCAGAGTTCAGATGTATTAGATTCCTCATGACTTACTGTTAGCACTGTGTTCTTTTAATGCTTTAACACTAAAAACAATGAGCTGAACCTCATTTCCCTCATCACTATTTTGCAGATCTGACCATGTGCTCGTCTGAATATCAAAGTATTCTTGAGTCAAATTTGAGGCCATGTTTATGACAGCTAAAACTTGCTCTTCACTGGGTCATGAGACCGTGTCATTCAAAGTAATTCTACAACCTACTCCATCGAAGTGTTTTTGTTAATTGCATCTTTGACACTGTGTAATATATCATTTGTAGTTATTTATGTTAGAGTTGCATCATAGTCATCCTATTATGTAAAGTGTTTCCATAATTTTTATAAGTTTGTTTCTTTGTTTTTTATTCTTGTTTCTGTTCATTTATAGAATTCTGTTTATTTCTGTTCTGTTCCCTTTATTTATAGTAATCTGTAGCCTGCATGGTAAAACGTGAAGGGTTCAGAAATTCCTAACTGAATATAACAGAGCTGTAAACAACTGAGCCTCTGACTGAATTTACTCACTCTGTGTGCTGAAAGGTGGGGTCATGTTGCTGTTGGTGCAAAGTCTGAGATGGAGTTAGATTTCAAAGTGGGAGCAAATGCATGTTGGATCAAAGTTTATGTTTGCAGAGTCTTCTCAGGTGTGATTTTACTTGAAAACCAGTTTCAGTTTTATAAATAACAAATGAATTCAGAAAATGGAAGAACTTCATGAATCATTTCACATTTAACCCCTGTGGAAAAGAAACACAGCTCACTCTAAGCAGAACATTTAAAGAAGAACAGAAATATAGATTTGTTATACGCAGATAGGAAGTGATTTCACTTTTAACATGCAATTATGCAATTATCTATCTTGTCTTTTCAGTGTGGCCACTGTGGGGACCTCATTCTGTTAGTGTTCCTTTAAATGAATGAATCACTTTGACTCAAATCATTTTGAACATCAATTTTGATTGAGGGACCTAACAAAGAAATGGAAATTACTCTAAATTCACAAAAGTTTTGTTTTTAGGTTTTCCCAGTGAGTGGTGATTCACAGAGATAATTATTGTTAACACATACTTCACCGCAATGAAATTAAAAATTTAAAACCATCTAAATGATTTTCTTAACAGAGAATTTGGAATCACTGATATTTTATCTGCCAATTTTAATTGATCAACACGATAAATATATTTTTTGCTGTGAATAGTCTAGATTCTACCTTCTTTGGGTTAATCCTACTCCATTTATATCTGTGATGATAAATTGTTAGGGGTTGACAGACTTAGACAGACTATAAATGTATATAAGCTGTGCAAACTCTCGAAAAGCAAACAAATTTACTGAAATCACTAACTGTGAGTTAAATAGCAGGTTTATATGTTTTTATCTTTCTTTTTTCTTATTTTCTTAAATGGTGGTTATTACAACAAAAAACATTCAACAATAAAGGTGATTCCAAAAACTCCAAAGAAACTCAAAACCCTGGGACCAAAACCAAGAACCATGACAGTTACACTGATGTACAAAGTTGTTTCTGCAGGAACAACCCACTGCAGAATGTTTTTCCTTTCTCTGGAAAGAACTTTACGCTTCTTATTTTTATACTCCCATGTACTCTTTTTAATGTATTTTCAGGTCACATATTGAGGACTGGCCCCAATCTCCAAACCTGAAGTTAAAGACTAAAAAATTTTCCAACACCCTCCAAATTTTCACTACAAATTTTTCAACCTTTTCCTGACACTTAAAGATCACACTATAAAAAAATCTCCCTCTCAGTCTGTGCTATGAGCAGCTCATCTCGAGAGTTCATCTTCCTGATGTATTCATGGATGGTCCATGTTCCATCCTGGATTGTGGCTATGACACTCATCCTCGCCCTCCCTCATTTCATTTCTCATTTAGCGTCAGAGTGATTGACTTTGGATGGAGACCTCAGTGCACTGTAAACAGTTTTTGTATCTTGACATCTGTGGCATCTGTCTCCTCCTGTGGCCAGCTTGTTATTACACCTTGGTTCTAATGACTGGATGAGCAAACCTATTGATGATTTGAATCTTATTTCTACCATTCAGCTGTCTTCTAAACACCTGTCTCCTGTAGTAAGTGCATGGCTGTGATGGACCTCTGTGCATCTGTCTCACAGTTCCTGCTGGCTTGTCAGATACCCAAGTACTTGTAGCTGTCCTTTATATGACTGCTTTCTGTTAAAGCCACCCCTTCAGTCACATTCCCACACTTTGCACCACTCTGGCCCATGGGGCCACATTTGTCCCATCTGAATGACATCCTTATATCCTCAGTGTAGATCCTGCTGAGTGGATCAGTGTACCAACGTCTTGCTCACTCCTGACATAAAGCTTGATGACATCCATGTGCAGGTGGTGTCTGATGATCACCAAAATCCCGAATCTATATCTGTTTCCACTCTTTTTGACAAGATGGCTTAGCGGGTTAACGCCTAAGTTAACCATGCTATATAAAGCAGCAGGGTCAGTCCATTACATTGATATAGCCCATATTTAATGGTAACTGCCTCGGAGTTGGCCTCCAGTCGTTGTTTCCATTGTGCCACTGAGTTCTGGTTAAATATGATTATTCCAATATCCATACATGGGGCACTAAATCATAGGCTTGCGTGTGGGTGATGCTCAGGTTGGGCTGTGGTGTACTGCACTATCAAAAAGGCATTTTATGTGAAACTCATTCAAGGTTATAACACAGAGGAATGGGCCTTATTTTTTCCAGAAAACTGCCTCGGTCAGTTTGCTGTTTATATCTTTTTTGTGGTCAACTCAAATAATTAGTATTTTTTTCTTTAAGCGATTTTAAAACTGTGTCTGAACATGTCAGTGTGGCTCTTCTCATAACAAAGCTATGCTATCGAAGTTGGCAGGAGTTGATGCATGAGGCCTAACAGTTTGAATAAAGTCAAAACTAAGGATATCATTCAGAAATGAAAAACCTCCCAAAGTGGTTGATAATTAAACATTTTAGAAGGACTTAAACTGAACCTTTAAACTGTTCTTCTCTGTTATCATCACAGAAGAGTCGAGTGTGGTACCAGGATTCCAGTTTTGGATGAGCCAGTCAATGAACAATGCAGTTATAGTAATGAGCTGTCTAATTCCAGTGCACTCAACTATGAGCAGTCAGTGCATTTACTCATATATTTTCTCTTAACATATTACGCTAGCATTGATGTCCCTTCACTGGTTCTCAGTACAAAAAAGAACTGATCATCTTTTTATTTCTGTTTTTTAATATTTTAAAAGTCGCTTAATAATTTACCTCATCAGCAAATGTCAGATTTTCTCTATGGTCTCTCAGTTGTCAGGTTTAAAGGTATTTAAGGGTTTTCTTTCTGATTGTTTATTTTGTTTAATTGGATTTGCTATGATGAAAATTATCATTAAAAAGGACAAGACTTTGGAAAAGACAAAGAAGAAAGAGAAGTTGGGAAGAATTACAAGAAGGAGAGGGAGAGAAAAATAGAGGTGAAGCAGATGGATTGATAGAAAGATGGAGAGAGAAGAACACTGAGAATTTGTTTCAACACCTGCCAAAAACAAAAAAACAACAGAAACCATGGCAACAACTAACATATGAATAAACAACAGTAAATAATAAATAATACATTTCATTGAACAGCAGACAGCACCAATAATACAAAATATTTTTAGAGGCAGCAGCCGGCCAAGATAGTGGGTGTCTGTGAATACTTGTGCGTGTGAGCGTGCTTGTGTTCATAAGGTTTCTTCACGTTAGTGTCTAATAGTGGCTGTGGGGAGCCAAAGCCCTGCCCCACCAGGATGTGAAACATGAATTGGGGGGGCCCTTGGCCCCAGAAATCCAGAGGCCCCCAGAGCACACCAGTGTGTAAATCTGTGTGTGAATGGGTGAATGACTGAATGTAGTGTGAAGCGCTTTGGGGTCCTTAGAGACTAGAAAAGCGCTATACAAATGCAGGCCATTTACCATTTACCATCTATATTGTACGGTAGACCCCACAATAATACATGCAAAGAAAAGCATTACATTCTGTAGCATTACATTTTAAAAAAGTAAAAGTTCACTCAACTCCAAAATCATCACATATGTGAGAAACATATCTCATATATCAACACAAGATGTTTGATACACAAAAGCACTGCATGTGCAGATACATTCTTTAATCAAAGAATATGTAGAACATTACTCTAGCATTATAGATAAACATAAAGTTCTGATCAATTCATTGAGCGTGCAATTATTCCTTTGTTAATTCATCATTGTCACATTTTTTATGCAAATAAACTATATTTGAATTGTACTTGGAGAGAGCGAGTGGGCTGGATGGCAGCTTTAATATGTTTTGAGCAAATAATCACATGAACGGGAGTCAACAGAGAAGAGAAGAGAAGAGAATCATAGGGTTAGTGTTCCTTTGGATTGTAATAAAATTAAAAATAAACAAAGTTTATTTTCAGTTACACTTTCTGTTGTAATTTCTGCATTTTTCTGACTAACTGTATAGAAGTTAGTTCAGTTAGTTTTAAAACTCATAATATCTATTAGGACTTTGAGTATGTCAGAAGAACATCTTGAAAACTGGTATACGTGTGTGTGTGTGTGTGTGTGTGTGTGTGTGTGTGTGTGTGTGTGTGTGTGTGTCCAGTTTTCATGATGCACCGACTTAAAATCCTTTTTCATCACACCCATGATACAGTGGTGGCAACTGACAAGTCTGTACACTTTGTTTTAAATTTTCAGAATGTATAATATCATACGGGTTTTGAGTCAGCACGGTGGCACGGTGGTTAGCACTGTTGCCGCACAGCAAGAAGGTCCTGAGTTCAATTCTACCATCAGGCCGGGGTCTTTCTGTGTGGAGTTTGCATGTTCTCCCCGTGTTTGCCGGGTACTCCGGCTTCCTCCCACCATCCAAAGACATGCAGCGTGTGGGGATAGGTTAATTGGATAATCCAAATTGTCACTAGGTGTAAATGTGAGTGCGAATGGTTGTCTGTCCCTGTGTGTTGGCCCTGCGACAGACTGTCGACCTGTCCAGGGTGTACCCCGCCTCTCGCCCTATGACAGCTGGGATAGGCTCCAGCGCCCCCCGCGACCCTGAAAAGGAGAAGCAAATGGATGGATGGTATTTCTAAATCTACTTTTATTACACAATGTTCATTCACATTCACACAAATTGTCACTAGGTGTAAATGTGAGTGCGAATGGTTGTGTGTTGGCCCTGCGACAGACTGTTGACCTGTCCAGGGTGTACCCCGCCTCTCGCCCTATGACAGCTGGGATAGGCTCCAGCGCCCCCCGCGACCCTGAAAAGGATAAGCGGAAGCGAATGGATGAATGGATGGGTTTTGAGTCAGTGCATGACAAAAAAAACAAACAAAAACCCAAAAAAACAACCCACCTTGAACACTTGGGATAGACTGTTTATATATAAAATATTTCAAGGTACCTTAATCATATTGCATTATCATCTTTTTGTGGCGATGTCGAATGGTAATATCTCACTGTTTTTTATTTAAAAAAATTTAATGAGGAAACAGAAGATTATATGTGTTTAAGTTCCAAGTCAAAGTGCTTTTAACAGCATCTTTAAAAGAAAATTATAAAAGGTACATGTATAAAAAGAATTCTTGAGGTATATTTTAATGTGCTTTAAAGACATGCAGCTTTACATATTTCCTGCTACTAAGGAAAACTATGTCATGCAAAACTATGATCAGAGTAGAGGCGAGACAGTGACAGATGATGTATTTATTGCCTCTGGTTTATTTGAATATACAAAACTCTGCACATCATTTGTGTGTGTGTGTGTGTGTGTGTGTTTGTTATGTGTGTTCATGTCAAAATAATTGTCATTGCTGTCATGTGACAATGACAAACATTTGTCATTGTCACAGTTTAATGCAACGATACTTGAATTGAATGCATTGAGACGGGTGGCAGAGTCAGGCTGGACAATAAAATGAAATAAAAAATAGATAAATAAATCTCTCTTTTAAAATTCTTTTTGTTTGTCCAAGTAGTCAAATTTCCCAGAAAATTAATAGTGAGATATAGTCATCATGCAGCACCAGTACTAATAATCTTTACTTCCACTGACTGAATCTGATATGGTGGAACCTTTAATAATCTTTTGTCCCATATTTTTCTCTTACACTTTGCTTAATAGACATTGGCACACTGAAAAATGTTGATTAAAGATTAATTTGTTGGCAAAATGATAGTATCATATTATGTATTACATAATTCAACAAACATACCTTAATATTAAAACTATATGCTCAAGTATTACTGAAAGACAAAAATAAAAAAGTTTAAATGCAGAAAGAACAGAAATTTGTGCAGTTTTTTTTTTTCTTAACATTTTTTCAAACCCATAATTTAGTGTAATTTACCTTACAGCATTTTAGCATATCTATCTGATGATACTTGTTTTCCTCCACCAGAGCCAGGCAGAAGAAACTCAAACAGTCGATCAAAAAAATTGATTATTAACTTAAAATGTAGGAGTTATGTGCCTCAAACTGTTGACTTGCTAGCTGATTACATCAAAATATTACATTTCAATGTGAGCCCCAGTCATGACACGTGACACACATCTGTGCATTGGTGGAACTGAGGGTCTCGTTAGTTGGCGGAGGGGTTGTTACCATCTTTTAAGGATCATCCTTCCTCCGAAAGTGAGGGGAATCTAGCAAAGATTAAGGGTGAACTCAGCTTGGGTGTCTATCTGGTTTTTAAGTCTGACGTCATTAGCTGCGTCTGGGCCCAAACTCTGCTGCAGATCCCAAAGTCACACGATCATTGTGGCATCTCTGAGAGCTAAAAACTGTCTAAATTCTTTCATCTGTAATAAAATGATCAGTGTGGCTGCTCTACCAGGTGTAACAATTAAGTTTAACATCCAGGCATCCATGAAAACAGAATTTATGAAATTTAACAGTTAGAAGTAAGTAGGAAGTTATCTTGCTAGTTTCCATCTAAGTATAATATACCATGTTCTGGCTGAGGGATTTCCAAAACAAATTAAGATGTACAGCTCTGCTATCGCTTCCGACATAAATGAAGACAGAAAAGTAAACAGCAGTGACGTTTGTAGGGTTACTGAAGTTGGTTTAGCTGGTATATACTGATATGCTACGTGATCGCTAGCGACACAACTGTGTTAGCATGATATAAACAGTGAAGCTGAAGGATGAACGCTAACTTTATTCCACTCGATAAAAGTTAACTTGAGGGTTCCTGAAGGTCAGGGACAAATGCAATCTCATGGCAGGATGCTGTAAATAGACCAAGCTTCAGTCAGGAAAACAACTGAGATAATCCATCCACAATACGAGGTTAGTCATTAATATACTGCTGGATGGGCTGGGCTGTAGTTACAGCATAAGGTTTTAAAAACTGAGCTTTAAAATGATCAGTCAGTCTCTTTTTTAGGATGCCGGCTCGGGCCTGAAACAGCCCTTGTGCAACACTCTTTGGTGAAATGGTGCACAGCAGTGTTGCTTTGGGATATCACTTTGTATAATCCACCAGAACTCATGGATCCACCACAACTTAGACATTCACATTACTCACACTCTCATAACACATACATATAGGACCTTGGGGGTGGGCACACTACACGGAATCCAAAAGACCATCAGGGTGTACACCTCACCCCTGGCGTCGTTGCCCACCTCTCAATTTTAAATACACGTAGACATTGAGGGCTATCAGGAGGGGCTATGCGCTTACCTGCTGCTCTCTGGCAGGTAGCTCCATGCCCTCCTGGGTTTTAAATGCACCTTAGAACACACATACACCAACAATATGAGCGGGCGGAGTGCTCACACACACAAACTACACCCTTTTTGGCTCCTACCTCAAAGAACACTGTGTGCTGTCGATATTACGTGCTGCACAATAATATTTAATATTATAGTACTGTATTTAAAATACAAAATATGAGTAACTGTATTCTGTTACAGTTACCGTTTAAAAAGGTGGTATTTAGAATACAGTTACTTTGTTGAAATAAATGGATTACACGGCGGTACTTCCCTGTTTCAAATTGTGGCGGGTCAGGCCTGTTTGGGTTTTGTTTGACAGCTACGTTCTGTTGTTCCAGGCGGCAGCGTTACGGTTGCCATGGTTACAGGGTGACGCTCTCTCTCTCTGCATGTTTCCTGGGTGAGAGAGGCCTTTTTGTTGTTGTTGTGCTAAGCTAATAGGCAGAATGCTACCGGTATAGCTCTAAAGAATGTAGCATCATGGGCAGTGTAGTCCGTGCTGCAGGGAGAATGGACTGCCATACACATTATGTGTCTGTGAGCGAGGGAGGGAGAAAAAGGAAAAGTACCAGCTGTCATCCAGCAAAAACGGGAGCTGGAAGCATGTAAATATAATAATAACCACTGCAGCCAAGAAGAGTGCCTGACGAGCCCAGTTGTAAGTAAGCTAATAAGACTCGACTGTACACCGTGTTCGTGTTTTCCTCCGAAAACAATAAGTTCCTTTGGAGCAACCTTTCAACGCCTCTCTCTGTCTCTCGCAAGAAAAGTTGACCCACACAACAAAGTAAAGCTATTTTTCGGCTACGAGCCCGACACAGAACCCACCGTATTAGTCAGAGGTCCCTTTACTACGGTTCGGAGCCACGGACCTTCAGTAACAGTAATAAATCACAGCAATAGTACATTCATGTAGTTGTAAAAAGCATGATAATATATTAAGTAATCCAAAGTATTCAGAATACGTTACTCTCACTGAGTAACGTAACGGAATACGTTACAGAATACATGTTGGGGCATGTATTCTGTAATCTGTAATGGAATAAATTTTAAAAGTAACCTTCCCAACACTGATCATCGTAATGTTGTTTATTCTGTTGCTCTTTTTTTCTGCTTGTTTTCTCTTTTTTCTTTCTCAACAGGTGATCCAGGTGATTAATGTGTGTATTTTTTGTCTGCTTATTTTGTTGGTTTTTTGTTTTTTTGCCCTTTATCACCATTCCTCTTCCCCGCTGTTTTTCTTTCCCTCTTTCTTTCTCCCCTTTCTTTTCCCCAGTCAAGTCTGTCCCGTATTTAGCAGGTTAAAATAAAATAAACAATAAAAGGCGAATCAAATAGACCAATACGGCAAGGCTGGGATGGTCCATTTGGTAAAGTCAGTCCGTTGGGCATCTTTCTTTGCCTTTAGACAATAATTCTGATGGCAAAAAAACCAAACGGGACAGGGAAAAAAATAAAATAAAATAATAATCCACCAGAACGAATGCAACCAATATCCACATGCACTCCAGTGTAGTATTTGGACAGATGTTGGGCCGCCCCAGTTCGGGTCGCGACAGTTATGTTTACATATGTGTGTAATTTGTTATTTCTTTACCCCACAGATTATGTGTTTCATTCTGTTTAGTTGGTTTCTTTTGCGTTATTTTCTCTTATTATTGTTTGTATGTACTATAAATTTGGAAGACGTACAAAATAAAAAGTATTAAAAAAAATAATGAGCCACCTGGAAAATCGAAATCACCATGCGAGTGTCACAATTTACTCGATAAAGCCTTTCATTAATCAATATGAAGCGCATGTTGGCCCACACTGCTTCAGAGCACACCAAGTAACCATGTAACCAAGTTTTATCATTTGGTTGCAGAGGTCGAAAGTAATGGAGAACAACTACTTCCTACTGTAGTTAGATACAATTTCAGGAATCTGTACATTACTTGACTATTGTTTTTGTTCTGACTACTTTTTACTTTTACTCCTTGCATTTTTAAACAAGTATCTGTACTTTCTACTGCTTACATTTTCAAAATGGGCTCATTACTTCTGCTTTAATGCAATTGGGTCAAATTATTATTTTGTCACTGCAAGACTTCAAATTGATTTGACCCTAAACAGTAAAATAAAAAGACATGTTGTGTCTCAAAGTCAGGGGTTAAACATGGGCTGGTGTAGATAATACAAAGAGCAGACACTGCACACCACTAAAGGTCATGAAGGCATCCCCACACACTGCCATAACAGGTAATGAAACCCTGGCAAATTTGTCCCCAGGATTAAGATATGCGTCATGCGCAACTTAAGTGCAGCATTTACTTTGTGTTTTGGCCTTAAACTCTACCGGCAGTGACACTGTGGGATATTTGTGAATGTCCCCATGAATACACCTAACCTCCATCCATGTTACTGTTACTCACCAACCTCCTCCAACAAGGCCCCTGGTTGAACCGGGGTTTGATGGACCTGTGTGAAACCCATGTCCACCAACACTGGGCGTATACCTCTTTGGCACCTTACTGGACCTTACTGGAACACTGTGTGTCCCTCCTGAACCGAGGGAGAGTGTGCGAGCCAAATCATACATCAAAATTAGTTCAACAGTTTTTCAAGGATACCAAAACCAAGATCTTGGAGTGGCCCGCACAGAGCCCAGACCTCAAGCCCATACCCTGTACCCTCAAAAAGGGTACAGTATTGACTATTAATGGGCGTGGGGCTAATAATTTTGGATGTCTTATTTTTGCCCTTTCTTGTTTCAACTCAGTGTATCAATAAAATATCCTTACTACAATTAGTGAACCTTGTTATTTTGGACACAGATACGTTTTAAAAAACAAACACTTGTTGTTAATGGTCATTTTCATACTGAAAAAATGAGTGTTGCCTAATTTCATAAGGGGGGGGTTTAATAATTTTGGCCTCAACTGTATAACACCTAATATCCACAAAACCTCAATTTAGAAAAAGACAGTGTTATAAAAGAAGAAATTAAATAGATAATAAACAGGGAAAAAAGCTGAATATATAAACTACATATAGATAGGTTTAATTTTTCTGTCAGTTTAATTTACATTCCAGTGGTTTGTCCCATTTGTCTTTTTCTTTTCCAGATGTCGACAAACTCATCATTCTCCACTTTGGATCGGCACCTTTCCTCCATGAACACCTCCCTCCCTCTATACATGCACTGTCTCATCTCTAAACCAAGCTCCCTCATCTATCGTGCATTTAGCATCATTATCATCTTCCTCGTCCTCCCCATCTGCATCCTCATCCTCCAACATGGTCTCCAAGAATGGAGGAAAAAAGGCTCCACCTTCATGGAAGTAACACTGAGTCACTCTGACTGCTTCACCTACAACATCGTCATCATGGACCTGTTTGCTGTCTTAGCGTGTATCTTCAGTTATTGTGGCAGCGTCATGAATAATTTAAACATATTAATCTATCCGTTCATTTTTTTCTCTTTCTCCTGCTTTGGACAAATCTTCTTTCACATGCTGACTTGTGTGGAGCACTACATGGCTGCTGTTCATCCCATCACTTATCGGAGCTTAAGGAAAGAAAGAGGGGTCAGAATCAGGATAATCAGCATAGGCTGTGTTTGGCTGCTTTGCTTTGCATTAACAGGTTTCATAACAATAAAAGATATCATCATCGCCATTGTGAACTTTTTCCTCATGATATTGTTTTTAACCGTCTCCTCCTTCTGCAGCCTTTCTGTTCTCTGTGTCTTAATTCATTCAGGCCCAAGAGAAGAGAGCAGGAACAGAGACAGGGTTGACCAGTCAAAGAAGAGAGCATTTTACACCATTGTGACCATACTGGGAATGCTGGTGTTGAAGGTTGTTTGGGATCTGTATTGGTCTGTAGTGTATATCACAGGAGCACATCTTGGATGTGTTTTAATGTCATCAGGAGCCTGGCTTAATCTTCCCAGCAACCTCTTGTTGCCGCTCTTGTTGCTACACAGAAAGGGTAAATTTGGGTGTTGCAAGAAAAACACACAAAAAGATTAAAGAGCACATGTGTTAGAGTCCGTTAAGAAAAAAAATTGATCATCATTTTTCATTCTGAGAGAAAATTTGAAATTTCGAGAATAGTTGAAAACCGTTGCTGTTTTAAGACAAACTGCCTATACCCTCTACAAAATGCCTTGTGTAGATGAAGTAGTGAAAAAATCGGCCATCTTGCAATAAAGTATGCATCCTCTTTAATGCATTTTACTGTTGTAGGGATCAGTTTTGTGCCTTCCTCTTTTTTGTCTTAGTTAGTGTATCTTGGCTTTCCTGGTTTATTTTGGTAATTTCTTTTATTCTATGTCTTTACTGTCCTCTGATTACCCCTATTGTCTTCACCTGCTGTGACCTATTCCCTGTGTTTGATTAGGATACACACAAAACATTCTTGTATATCACTATAATTGTAATAAAATGATAAAATACTTTTGTGGAAGAAATATCAGATTTCTTTTAGAAGCTAACTTAAAAAAAAAAAAAAACAGCAGTGGCTGTTTTAGCAATTTGGTTCTTGGTCATAGGGGGTCAACTGTATTTACAGTATAATATAAAGTGCCATGAAGCAATTGTTGTTGTGACTTAGTACTACATGAGTAAAATTGAATTGAATTAAATATAATTTAATAGTGTAATAAAAGTTATCACTTGTGTGTTCAATACTAAATAAATATATTAGTATAGAAATTATACAATTCAGCGTGGAAAATCTCTACTCTGTATTTATAATTAATGACTCTGTATTCTGTGTATTCAGCCAACCTGATGCTCTGTGTATGCATGTTTGTATTTATATTCATTAATTTATGTTACAGTTAATCAGTTATCAAGATTTTTCATGCAAGTATTTATTTTCATTTGTCAGTTTGACATTCGCACATTATTGTTCAAATACAAATATAACACACTAACTAAATTTAGGGAGACATGACTGTGGAGTGGGGTTGCTGCATTATATAACCAGCACAGAACATACAGCAACATAAAGAGTCGACAGAGGAGAGGCACAAAGAGAGAAAACTAAAAAAACAAAAAACAAATAAGGCTGGTGCTCTTTTTAAATCATTACAATCTGCTTAGTCTTAACTTTAAACATTTCATGGATGACTGACATATGCAGAAAAAAACTTGATACTGTTTTTGTTGATTTAATAGTTTTCCAACTCATCCAGTGCTGAAACTTGACAACCAGGACAGATTTTAAGTTTAAAGTCTAAATCATCAGTTGACTAATGACATGATGAGAACATACAAACTCCACACAGAAAGTTTCCAGTGGATTTGAACCCAGAACCTTCTTGTCTGTTATGGCGTCAACCACAGAACTACAGATGAGCTGATCTTATTTTTGAACTGCTTTGTAGTGGGCTGTTTCCTGATTGTTTTCTTGGATGCTTCCTGTCTGTATCTCTCAATGTAGGCCTTGTAAGAGATTCTGATTGTTCTGCATTGAGAGACCCAGGAGGAAGCGAAGGAACAAATCCAGGTGTCCATTTGGACTCTGTAAGGCCTTGTCCACAGCACTCTGGTAGAAGTGTATTGCCAAAGACTCTTTGGTCTGTATTGAGGCTGTTTGCTCTTCTTCCAGCACGTTGACACCTGAGTTGGTGAAGGTCAGATGGACATGAAGAGCCGCCAGAAACTCCTGAACACTCGGTTGGATAAAGCAGAACACCGTCTCTTGGTACAGCCCTCTCTCTTCTTTAAGGATCTGTGTAAACACTCCTGAGTACACTGAGGCCTCTCTGACATTAATGTCACACTCTGTCAGGTCTGATTCATAGAAGATCTGGTTTCCCTTCTGCAGCTGCTCAAACGCCAGTTTCCCCAGTTCTTTAATCATCTTCTTACTCTTTGCAGTCCAGTGTGGATCTGTCCTTTCCCCTCCATCATACTTAATATTCTTCACTTTGGTCTGAACAACCAGGAAATGAATGTACATCTCAGTCAGGGTCTTGGGCAATCTCTTTTCCTCGCTGCTTTTTAACAGGTTTTCCAGAACTGTAGCAGTGATCCAGCAGAAGACTGGGATCTGGCACATGATGTGGAGGCTTTCTGATGTCTTTATGTGGGAGAATATGATGTTGGCCTGCTTCTCATCTCTGAATTTCTTTCTGAAGTACTCTTCCTTCTGTGGGTTACTGAACCCTGTGACCTCCGTGAGAGCGTCTAAATATTTGGAGGGGATCTGACCCGCTGATGCAGGTCTTGTGGTTATCCACAAGTGAGCAGAAGGAAGCAAATTCCCAGTGATTAAATTCATCAGCAGCACATCTACTGATGTGGACTTTGTAACATGAGTCAGCATCTCAGTGTTGTGGAAGTCCAGAGGAAATCGAGCCTCATCCAGACCGTCAAAGATGAACACAACTTTGAAGTTTTCAAAGTTACAGATTCCTGCTTCTTTGATTTCACTAAAAAAGTGATGAACAAGTCCAACCAAGCTGAACCTTTTATTTTTCAGCAGATTCAGCTCTCTGAATGTGAATGGGAATATCAACTTTATGTCCTGGTTAGCTTTGCCTTCGGCCCAATCCAGAGTGAACTTATGTGTCAGGAATGTTTTCCCGATCCCAGCCACTCCCTTTGTCAGCACTGTTCTGATTGGTTTGTCTCTTGCAGTTGATGTTTTAAACATGTCTTCACATCTGATTGTTGTTTCACCTTTACTGACATGTCTTTCAGTGTGTCTGACCTCATGTTTATTATTGACCTCTCCACTCCTGCCTTCTGTGATGTAGAGCTCTGTGTAGATTTGATTCAGACCGGAGGAGTTTTGTGCTTTAGAAATCCCCTCAAACACAGGCTGCAACTTCTTCTTTATGTCAGATTTAAGTTTATACCCAAAGTGTGGATGAGGGTTTTCTAATGGAAAGAAAAATAATGAAAATGTTTCAAAAGAAAATATTAGAATTTCTTGAGAATGCATTTATGAAAAGGAATCCTCTTACTGCTCAGCAGACAGGCAGCGAGGTCCTTTTGATTCATTTTATTCAAGAAGTGCACTGTGAGTTTCAGAAATGCTTCCCTTCTGCTCCTTTGCTCCTCGTCCTCATTTGGACTTTCTGACAATTCAGAGAATTCTGGATTCAGAGAATTCTTCATCCTTGTTAGCTCATTCTTCACGAAGACAACAATTTCATCCTCCAGCAGCTGAAACAGATCACATCATAAAATGTAAATGCAGAAGAGATCAAATCCGTATTGAACACAATCAGAGTCTGTTGATACAAAAGGTGCTACAGGGACATGATTGTGGAGAGTGGAGGTTGTTTTACAAACCGTAAATATAGAGTCCAGGTCACTGTGATTTTGGTGACAAAGCTGGAAAATGGGAACATCTGAGGCTTGTTTGACTCTGTGAGAAGAACAATGTTTTTTACTATTATTCAGTACGCGCCAGAGGTGTGGACTCGAGTCACATGACTTGGACTCGAGTCAGACTCGAGTCATTAATTTTATGACTTTAGACTTGACTTGAAAAAATGTTCTAAGACTTGTGACTTGACTTGGACTTTTACACCAATGACCTGGGACTTGAATTGGACTTGAACCGGTTTACTTGAAAAGACTTGATATTTTACCCCAAATATAAAATTTAACATGCATATTATATAGAGATTGAAAATGTGACGTCATTCACGGGTAGAACCGCAAAGGATTCTGGGAACTCGTGGCAAGCGGTACTAGCGCACGCAGGCTTTCAATTAAAATCAGTTATACAGCGATAAAAAGAAACACAAAAATGTCAAGAAGCTGTTGTATTATTAACTGCAATAGCCGGTCGCATGACAGCCACGGGAAGCCGACGGGTAAAGAGATCGGTTGTTATCGGATTATGTCGTTGAAGAGAAATTGTTCAGCCATGTTTCCGAAGTAACAAAGAGGCGACGGATGGCCTGGATTGCAGCCATTCAAAGACCAAATATAACGTCCCAGAACACTCCAGCTCACAGGTTAGTCTGCTCCAAGCATTCCCACAAAGGTCAGTCTGCTGTTGTAGTTAATACGTCATTTTTCTTAACATAATTGGTGATATAGGTTACAAGCAAGTCTGGCGCTGAACAGAAATGGTCGCGCTATGCTCCTTTATTTATTGTGCATAAATAGTGAATTGTCCTGACACAATATTGCGTTTCGCTTCTGTTATTATGGTACATTGACAAAAACATATACTTTTATTCACAGGGTAAAACAGTTGTTTTGTATCACTAATTGTCCAGTGCGATTACAGCATACAGTATTATTGTCACTGCTACATTTCTGTGATGCGAACCAGAAATTATTTCCACTGCTAATTAATTACCCTTGAGCTCAAAGGTCCTATTAATAAACGGTTAACGAATGTGTATTTATGACGACGATTTGTGAGACTGGTAAACTTATGATACGTACGATGGTCTTTACTTTCTACACGGTGCATTTCAAGGTCCTGCACCCATCCGTCGGTAAACTGTACCTGGGCTTGTTGCAGTGACCGGAAGTTTCTAAACTTCATGAGTGTATGCACTCACTCCAAGAACCGTATAATTATAAATATGCATATAAATATGCTTGCTAGGATGAGATAGCTGACTTCATCTAACTAGCAAATGTTGTCCAGGCTACGTTGGTGATGCAGTTTTTTTTTTTAATGTGTATGATACTTTTGTCATGCGATTTTAAAGCTGGTCCTACAACCGCATCCAAAGAATAACATGCAGCTTATCTCAGAACTGTTGGTGAAAATTATTCTTGGAGCTAGGTTTAATTGAGCTGCATTTTAAAGAGGTGCAATTTCACAATTTGTGTATATTTTCTAAGTTCACTATTTTGTCATGTGTTGAGAAAAACACAGATTTAAAAATTACATGGTCTAATATTTACATTTAGCATATAACTGCAACATGCTTTTTTTCGGGTTTTTTTTAAAGACTCGAAAGGACTTGAAATTCAAAATTTCAGACTTGTGACTTTACTCGGACTTTTACACCAGTGACTTGAGACTCGACTCTGACTTGCCTGACATTACTTGAGACTTGACTTGAGACTTGAGGATAAAGACTTGAGACTTACTTGAGACTTGCAAAACAATGACTTGGTCCCACCTCTGGTACGCGCAAAAACATACAAAACAGGAAAGTGAGGTGCTTTTTTTTCTTTCTTTTTTCTTTTTTGATTAACATCTCAATACAAACACTACCATGTTGTAAAATTCTCAATGTGAACCTATTATGTCCATTTCTAAATCTTTTGTAAAGGAAAAAGGGTTTAATGGCACACATAGATGCTGCAGCTCTCTGCAGGTGCTTTGTTTACTGTGCGATGTATATGTATGAGTGTGGTTGTTTGCTTTCAACTACTGCTGTGTGTTGGGTGAGTCGACTTATACTCATCAGAATCATCTGAGCTTGGGAATAAGCTTTGAAAGGACTGTAGACAGCTGTACTGGCATCATGGTAACGGTTGTATACCTACCATCTATGCTAAAGTTATCATAGCCATGGGATAAGCTGCTTAGAGCAGTTAGTAGCCAGCATGACTTTTACCGTGATGTACTGTACATCATAGCTGAGTATTTCAACCAGGTTGTGCAATGATGTTGTTTTCACCCCTCACTGGACAAAGATAATAGCAACATCCATAGAGGAAATACAGCACCTCTTTACCACATTTGGGTCGTTGTCTGTCAGATGATATGACCAATGACAGTGTAAACATTGAGGGCAGTGAACCCCAGAAAGGCAGCCAGACCAGACGTAGCGACCAGGAGGTTCCTCAGAGAGTTCAGATCAGCTGTCCAAGGCCTTAACAGAGATCTTAAAGGCATTGCAGTCCCAGTCCTTCATCCCACTATGCCTGAAGTCAGCCACAATCATCCAGCTGCCCAAAAAGACCACCATCAGCAGCCTCAACTACTACCCAGCAGTCGCTCTGACACCTTTTACAATGATGTGTTTTGAGGTACTGATCTGACGCCTGCCTCCCAACGTCTGACCCACTTCAAACTCATACAGAGTCAACAGATCAGCAGAAGATGCCAAGATTACAGCACTCCTCACCACCATCTCCCACTTGAAACAACATAGGTGTTACGCTTGGCTGCTCTTTATTGACATTAGCTCCATTTTTAACATCATATTCCTGGACAGAGTGACAGTAAAACTGCTGAATATTAGATTTCATTCATCTCCTGCTCGATCAGAGATTTTTTCTGTGTACAGAGAACCAGACTGGTGCCCCATCTTTCCACAGCCCTTAATCTTAATACCAGCTCTTCACAAGGTCGTGTGTAAGTCCTCTACTGCACACAGACAGTAATTTTGAATATCATGTTGTAAGAAGTATAGCTAATGAATGCAGAATTTAATGTGAGGTGTTGAGTGTGATACCTTTCCATGTTGGTCACAGGCTGCAGTCACCTGATCAAAGAGAGAAAATTGTTTAGAATTGTATTTTCTTTATATATTTTCCCAGTTTCTGTCTTTGGTTTGTTACAAAGGCATGTAGGTTACATAATTTTATTATCATGCAAAAGTTAACAGAACTCTATCCTTAAACTGCTCAGTCTTCTCTTTCTCAGTTTTGACTCCCCAAAGAGAACGATTTCAGTCTGTCTGTGCGGAAACTTCCAACAATCACCAAATAAAGAATCATCAAGAGTCCATGAATTTTTAGGAATATTTTTCTCTATTTAAAAGTAATTTAAAACTTACAAATCTTCATCAGTGTTGTGCTTCAGTCTGCAGCTTCACTTTGCAGCATGTGAATGCTTTATATATGTTTTGACTGCAGGTGCTGACACGCCTTCATGGTTCAGACTGGTTATACTAACAGAGCAGAGTTCAGATGTGTTACATTACAATCCAGTTCCTCATGACTTACTGTTAGCACTGTGTTCTTTTAATGCTTTAAAACTAAAAACAATGAGCTGAATTTCATTCCTCTCATCACTCAGATCAAAAGTTTGAACAACAACTTTTGAAAGTTTCAGGCACATTTAGTCATTTGCTGGTGTGGTCGTTCATCTAGAGGTTGTATTTTACCTCATTTTAAGAAGAGGAACTAGCTATTTTTTGTTATAACAGACTTAAAAGAAATGAAAATTCATCAGGGAACAAGATTTTATAGTAATCTTTAGTTTGCATGGTGAAGAAAATGTGTAGGGGTCAGAAATTCCTGACTGAGCTTTAAACAGCTGAGCCTGACTGACTTTCACTCACTCTCTCTGCTGAAAGGTGGGATCATGTTGCTGTTGGTGCAAAGTCTGAGATGGGGTTAGATGTCACTGTGGGAACGAACACGAGTCTTCTCAGGTTTGATTTACTTGAGAAACACTTTCAGTTTTATAAATAACGAATGAGTTCAGAAAATAAAAGAACTTCATGAATCATTTCACATTTACCCCAAAGGAAAAGAAACACAGCTCACTCTCAGCAGAATATTTAATGAAGAACAGAAATACAGATTTGTGATACACAGATAAGACGTGATTTTATTTTTAACATGTAATTAACTTTAGTCTTTTCAGTGTGGCCGCTGTGCAGAGCTCAGTCTGTCAGAGTTACTTTAAACAAATTAATCAGTTTGACTCAAATCATTTTAAACATCAGTTCTTTATGGGGACTTGACAATGAAATGGAATTTACACTAAGTTCATAAACTTTTTGATTTTACACATTCAGTTTTATATTTTATCTTTGTTGTAAGATGTGTGAATGCTGCTTGTCATTTTTGTGTACACTGATTTGCAGATGTGACTTAGGTTTTCCCAGTGAGCCGTGATTCAAAGAGATAATTATTTTAATCTCCTGTCTCTATAACACCACAATGAATGGAAATTTAAAAAAAAAAAACATCTAAAAGATTTTCTAAGCAGAAATTTTGGAATCACTGATATTTTATTTGTCAATTTTAATTTATCACCAGGATAAATATACGGTTTGCTGAGCTCCACTTAAATATTTCTCCGGCAGCATCCGGTGTTCTGACAAACCATCCTACTTTGGCAAACCGTCCTACCAGTAGGATAATTTTACGCTGCCATATGACAAACTGCCCTACTTTGGCAAAATGTCCTACTGTATGTAATTTATGCACATTTCTGCTGCCAAACAATAATTCCAGCACAAATTTAAGTAGGTATGACTGTTTGCCACTTAACTTTGCCCATCAGAGTATGTTTGTAGCTGATATTCATAAAGCCAGTACGGTTTGACACTTCCTTTTACCCATTAAAGTGTGCTTGTAGGTCACATTCACAAAGGTAGCATGTTTTGGCACGCAATTCTTCCTGTCAGAGTATGCTTCTACTTTGTTATTATAAAGTAGAAGCATACTCTGATAGGAAGAATTACGTGCCAAAACATGCTACCTTTGTTATTATAAAGGTAGCATGTTTTGGCACGTAATTCTTCCCATCAGAATTATGCTTCTACTTTATAATAACAAAGGTAGCATGTTTTGGCACTTGTTTGTAGAAGCAGTCTGCATGCCAAGGTGCTTAAGTTATACAGCTGTCACCACTGAAGTGATTGGAACACCTGACTATATAAACTTTGACAATGAACTCACTCCATTATAGTTACAGTATATATTTACTGAATATATTTACAGATACATATATTTGACATTTATAGATCCAACAGAACACAGGGAGAAAGAACAGAAAAAGAAACAGTGTACAAATTATGCACATTTGTCGCACAGGTACTTGACCAGGCTGCTCTCATATTGAGCACATCCAAAATGTGCCCATCTGGAACAAAACTCGCACTGCACCTGAAGAGGGAGAGGAGGGGGGGGGGTGTAAGTGTGTTAACCAACATTATGAATTTGATGAGAAAATAATTACTACAGTGGCTTGCAAGAGTATTCGGCCCCCGTGAACTTTTCCACATTTTGTCAGATTGCATTCACAAACATGAATCAATTTTATTGGAATTCCACGTGAAAGACCAATGTCTCTACCAGTCTCTAGCTGGTAGAGACAGACCCTAAAAGACTGGCAGCTGTAATTGCAGATAAAGGTGGTTCTACAAAGTATTGACTCAGGGGGCTGAATAATTACGCACACCCCACTTTTCAGTTATTCATTTGTAAAAATTGTTTGGAATCATGTATGATTGTTGTTCCACTTCTCACGTGTACACCACTTTGTATTGGTCTTTCACGTGGGATTCCAATTAAAATTGATTTGTGTTTGTGGCTGTAATGTGACAAAATGTAGAAAAGTTCAAGGGGGCCGAATACTATTGCAAGCCACTGTATATTGCATTTGTGGTTTATTTGTTTTACCATTTCAATCATACTGGAGTCAGGATCGGCTTCCAGCATGGAACAAACCACACAGTAGTCATCAGCATTACCTAGAAACACACTGACATTAAACCTAACAGTTTTAAACAAAACTAAAAGTGCTATTGCAATACAAAAGCACATGTGTTACGGCCCTAGCAGGGCCTCTCTCTCCTGAGGGTGCCTGTGTGGGCGTGTCCCACTACCTCCTGCCTGAGATGCCACCTTTCCCTCCGGCGCAGCTGACTCCCATCAGCAATTAAGGGTATTTAAGCCCCGTGCAGGGTGAGCTCTGGGCCAGAGTGCCATTTTGTGTGGGTACAGCTAGTGAGCTGAGTGTTTGCGGTGAGTTCCAGCTAGTGAGCTGTGTAGTGTGGTTTCCAGCTAGTGAGCTGCGCTTTCCTTTTGACTTTTTGCTTTATTTGACCAACGCCTGAGTTTTTGTTTGTGTTTGATGGTGATAGCGGCTTGTCCGTCTCTTTTAGTTGAATTACTCCAATAAAACTGTTTTATTTAACTGTTTCGCCTCCTTGACTCCTTTTTCTGACCCGGTCACTTTTGTTACTTCCCCCTCACTTTCTGAAAAATGCAAGATTATTATTATTATTATATATTTTTTTAATGATTACAAAATTGTATAAAATACTTTTGTGAAATAACCGGCATACGTTCTTACTTGCCTTTTGTTTCTTAATGAGGCAGTGCAGGTATGCATCAATGACCTGTTTGGATTAAAAGATTATTTTTACAGACCACCACTAGGACCAAAAATGATTACTTCACTTACCTCATCAGAAAGCCACCCACTGTCCTCCAGTGTGCGAAAAGAAGAGTCATACAATTTGTATGGCCCAACGACTGCCTCCACACGCCCGGTGTCTTTTGCAGCCCAAAGCCACTTCACTAAAAAACAAAATATGATAAGTTTCTTTAGTAATAACAGTTGCCATTTAAAAATCACAGTCAATGGCCAACGGGCCAACAACATAAACATGCCAGAGGGGAGTAGCTTTATGTAAATCAGAAATTAGCCAAAATTGGACCAACAGGTCAAAATTAGCAAGAGGGAAGAAAAAAAATAAAACATTCTATCCATTTGACTAGCCAAACAGGCAACAATTGACCAACCGGTCAGAATGAGATTTTTAGCTATGCCACCTTTTTCTTGCGTGCTGGGTTTCTGGGGGGTCACTGGTACAAGCTCTTCTGGTGCTTGGACTGATTTTACCTGAGCTATTTTTGGTGCAAACTGAATGACAGAGGATCTGTTATTTTGCAGCGCTTCATGATGATGCTGAGGACTGCAAAACCACATCTCAGAAGATGGGCTACTCTCAACAGGTTCAGTTGGAGTTGAGACTTGGACAGGGTGGCTTGTTCTATAGGGTTTAATGTGGTCAATACTGTATAGACTTTTTAAAGTATTTCCCTCAGCGTTTTTCAGTCTAACACATTTTCCACTGAAGTCATCAATTGTGTAGGGACCTGAAAAATCCGGTTCAAGTCTTCCTCCTTTTCACCCACGTTTCCTCATATTTGGAAGCAGAATTTGATCCCCTACATTGTACACAACATTTTTGTACTTTTTCAGGGCCCGCTTGGCGTATGCAACCTTTTGCTTGTCTTGTGACTTCGCAATGTTTTCTTGTGCAGTTTCTTTAACTGCATGTTGTGCTTCAC
This sequence comes from Simochromis diagramma, assembly GCF_900408965.1. Classification (NCBI taxonomy): domain Eukaryota; kingdom Metazoa; phylum Chordata; class Actinopteri; order Cichliformes; family Cichlidae; genus Simochromis; species Simochromis diagramma. Next base: position 1,437,014 of record NW_024387350.1, on the reverse strand, counting down.
TTTCAGACTGTACATAGTCACTGTACCTTTTGTCGTCTGGCAGAATGATGTTGGAAATCTAAAATTTTGTAGATATTAGCAATTAAAACAAGACGATATCATATTCATAAAGACATTACTGGGTTTTTTTTCTTAAATGGTTTCAATTCTTAGTTCTAACATAGAAAGAATTTGACAAACACTCACCGGCACTTGAGCAGGCACTTCTGATGGAAATACTGCCTCTCTTCCATACATCAGAAAAAAAGGTGTGTATTTTGTTGTGGTGTGTACTTTTGACCACAGTGAAAACAGGGTAGGATCTAGATACAGATCCCAGTTATTCTGCTGGTCATTCACCAGTTTTCGGAGGGCTCTAAATGCAGGCATAGAAATATGTAAACACAGTAAGTAAGACAGAAAGTTTAATTAGAAGTAAAGAAATTAATAAATTATTAAGTAACAATTAAGTTTGAATAACATAAGTAATGTTATTAAAAACTGATAAAAATTAGGCATACCTTTTTATGTTGTCATTGGTCTTTTCATCTAGACCATTGGTCTGTGGATGGTATGCTGCTGTGACACTTCTTTCAATTTACAATAACTTGCAAAGATCAGAGTTGAGCTTCAACAGATAAGGACAAGGTTATACTGCTTATACAAGCACACAAGAAAAAAAATCTTTGACCCCAGTGAAGTAAAGTTAAAAAATGTAACTGAAAATTATTTAACACTTACTTCATTCACAAACTCTCTGCCTTGGTCTGACAAAATCCTTTTGGGGCAGCCATGTCTATATATAATGGAGCACAAGTGCTGGGCTACCTCAGATGCAGATTTTGTTTTTAATGGGAAAGCTTCAACCCATTTTGAAAAGTAGTCAGTTGCAGTAAGTATATACTGGAAGCCGCTTGAAGTTTTAGGAAGAGGTCCAGTAAGATCTATACCAATAAGTTCCCACACTTCAGACACCTATCAAGGACAAATTAATAATTTGAATAACAATTTGTATAATGTACACATTGACATTGATGGTTAAAATTAATTGGCAAACCCTCCTGCCTTTATGAATATGAGCTACAAGCATAGTTTGATGGGTAAACGGGGCATAATATTTACCTGAATACACTGCAACGGTAGCACAGCAGTCAGTGGTTTCCCAACTTTTTGACACTGGTCACATTCCAGAATCTTTAAGGTAAAAATATTTATGGAGTTCACATAAATGTTCAACATTCTTATTTATACAAAAAAGTAAAAAATCACCTAATGACATATTCTCTAACGAACAAACTATTTAGCAACAATACTTTGTGTGCGCGTCTTCAAATCTCTGCCAGGCCTACAGGTTATTACTGTAATATCACTAATTAACCATATTTATTTATATTTTTCAAGTGTACAGTTTCTCTTTTAACTGATATCAAAAAATTTGCTTATTTTAAACACTATTTAACAACAGTACAAACAGTTAATACATACCCATGTTTTAATGTCAACTGTCATACCAAACCAGTAAAATCTGGAACACACTGCATTTAGCGTTTTGTGTGTGCCAGTGTGTCCTCCAATTGGAGATGAATGAAACTCATGAAATATCTTCCTGGCATCATCCATGGTTTTTACTACTCTTCTGGTTCCAACAAAGAGTTCTCCATCTGCAGTAAAACAATATATATTTAGAAATTAATTTAACCACATATATGAGTTGTTAGTATTAACAATAAATTACTGACCCTTTTGTTTGAATTTTGAGGCATATCTTCTGAGGTTTTGCCTCTGAGCCTTGTCATATCCTGAAGGGTAGGAGCCCGCAGAAATGAACGCGTAAATCTCTTCCCACTTCTTCTCCATATCTACGAATGTCAGTAAACATTTTCTTATGAGCTTCAACATGTGCAGTTGACAATGCAAATAATTTAACTTATTAAATAACGACATTACCGAAACAGCCTTAAAACACCGAAGCTGCGGACTCAAAAGTGTTGTGCAAATACCACGTGTCCAGTAACTTGACAGCAGACTTCACCGAATCTGCAAATTCGACAGTTTTGTGCAGAAAGCAGATAGCGACTTCACTTTAATATTGACAAACAATCACAAAGGCTTAAAAAAATCAAGTATCAACGTCAATAAAAAGTACTAATACTTACTTACTTACTCCTGCAAATATGACAATGGAGTAGCGTGAAATCACAGCCGGATGCGCTTAGCTTCCCTTTTTGTGCACATGCTCAGGAACAACGGGTAGGACGGTTTACGGGGTAGGAGAAATTCCCAGAACACCGGCATCTCTGCTCCACGAGTGACGAGTAAGCACTGCCCTTTGGGTCCTGTTCTCTTTAAAAAGAGAAGTGAAAGTAAGTAGAATCTCTCTATTAGAGGTGGAAGCTGCCAGTAAGTGTCCTCGGTGCAGAATTATGGTGTGAGTGGTTTCTGAAGACAGACTGGTTTGGGATTTGTAGAAAGCTTCATTTTCGGTCTTTAAGAAGCTCACAGCAGACCCAGACAGTGGGTTTGCTGTGAGCGTAATACATAATTACGTATTCTACGGAAGGATTACCAGACTGTTGCACACGTGCTGCCGCATGCACAGTGTTTTCAGTGGTTTTCATTTGTCTTCTTTTCCGAAATAAATACTTTTATTTCACTGTTTTAGGAATTATACAGTGCTTTGTATGTTAAGGGCACATTACTAACCAACTGTTGGCGTGAATAGTGATGTTCGCTGTTTCTGTTATACTCCTAGAGTTGGATGTCTCGAGACCGGTCTTGGTCTCGTCTTGAGACCACTTTTACATGGTCTCGGTCTTGTCTTGGTCTCGCTGTCTCGGTCTTGCTCTCTCAGATCAACATAGTGTTCGGGAGATTTGGAGTCAACCATCGGCGGAGCGGGGGGGGCTTACTGGGCTTAAGCCGGGGTCATTTTTTCAGAAGCCCGGGGTTTTTTGGAGTGTAATTTGTTTCATAGTTAGATGTCTGACTGACAACTGTATAAAACCAAAACTACACACAATATTCGAAGCACATAGCGCACAGTCGTAAATTCCCCCTAATTTTGTATGATCCGAGCTCAGGCACTGGACGACTGAGCACAGCACCCACGTGAGCGAGGGGGGAGAAGCTGCTGGCTGCGAGTTTTCTGCAGATAGAGGAGAGCTTAAGTTTGACCAGGTACTGTACAAATAATGTAAATATGACGGTGTATCACGAAAGATTGATATCAAACTGATCACTTGGTTGCGTTACTTGCTCTTCGGGTGAATCAACAAATGGATAAATAAAAAGCCGAACAGCAATGCTGATTTTTTAGAGAGTCTTAGCTTACATGTGTGTTTATTTCATATTTACAGTTGTTACAGTCCACGGCTAAATAAATCGGTTTCAGTTATGTACTGATGAACACAACAATGGGCATAAGGAGCTTCTTTCAAAGAAAAAACTCGGGTAGATGTTATTTTATATATTATGCTTTGTATGTTGTTCAGTAGGCAGCACGGTGGCACGGTGGTTAGCACTGTTGCCGCACAGCAAGAAGGTCCTGAGTTCAATTCCACCATCAGGCCGGGGTCTTTCTGTGTGGAGTTTGCATGGTGTTTGCGTGGGTTCCCTCCGGGTACTCCGGCTTCCTCCCACCGTCCATAGACATGCAGCTTGTGGGGATAGGTTAATTGGACAATCCAAATTGCCACTAGGTGTGAATGTGAGTGTGAATCGTTGTCTGTCCCTGTGTGTTGGCCCTGCGACAGACTGGCGACCTGTCCAGGGTGTACCCTGCCTTTTGCCCTATGACAGCTGGGATAGGCTCCAGCGACCCTGAAAAGGATAAGCGGAAGCGATGGATGTTGTTCAGTACATTTCTATGCAAAACAAGAGGAATTTCAATACACAGCAGTATATTCACAGTGGGGAAAAACTTGAGGGAAAAACATAACATTTATTTTTTGTGTTAAACATCAATTTAGAGTAAACTTGTTTTGTTTTAGATAAATATTGAAATATCTTTTGAATTAGTTAAATGTCAGAATAAAGAGAGACGGAGCTGTCTATTTTTTATCACTCTCATCAAATTTAGGAGTACATGTACACTAAGTTTATTGTTAATTAATAAGAAAACTCCAGACGATTCCATTCTGAGCTGAAGAAGCTTCTGATAGGTTAGTAGAGTCCATGTGAGTAAACTGGTGGCACACCTGTGGATGCATATAAGGCAAAACACAGAGCCTGTTTCTGTGACATGGGAAAATCAAGAGATGTCAACCAAAACACCAGGAAAAGAACTGTGGAGCTCCATAAGTGTGGCTCAAGTTTGAATACAATTTGGTGCCATTTGCAATTAAGAAATACAGATAGTTTCTCTCTTTACTCTTAAAGTTAACAAATGTTTTTTTATATTTATCAATCTAAAAAAATAAACATTTAGTCTGATTTGAGGTTTTACACTTAAAAAAGTGTTTGTGTTTTTATCTGAAGAGTGTAAATATCTGGTTTCCACTGTATATTTGATGATGTTGGTGTTTGGCTTGATTGTCAGCACAAAGAGGGAGAGAGAGGAACAGAGAGGGAACAAGAACAGGTGAGACACACATGTTAGTCAAATGGTTGTTTACCAAAACTCATCAGAACATGTATCAAGTACCTAGTGTTTCTTTTTAGATACCATTTGTTACTTTTCAAATTCTATATTTATTAAGTTATGCAGGCTTGTTTGCACAACAAGGGTAAATAATTATATAAACCTTTCTGAATCTAAATAATGTACTTCGGTAGAATTAAAAAATAACTGTAGTGAGGGCGATGGACGCGACATTCAAGTGGAGCGTGCGTCTGTCCTCTCAGTAAGTGAGTGAGACAGTAGACAGCGGTGAGGAGGGCTGTGTGAAAGCAAGAACACATAAATATGCCTGACACCCATAAACGAAGCAGCATCTGGCTGCAGTTTAAAAGTCTTCTTTTGTCTCGGTCTTGGTCTCGGTTTAGGCAGTCTTGACTACAAGTCTATGTACTCCACGAAGAAAGTGTCCAGCTAACGTGAACTGTTTAATTGTTTAAGCCACTCACTGTTGTCTGGCACTGGTTATTTTTAGCTTAGTCTTCAACTATTTATGCAGGACTTGTTTTCTGTGTTTGGTTTGTTTCATTGGTGCTGATTTTACAACATTTTCTTATCATCAGTTTATGATGTTTTAACCGAAGCGGTAAACGCAAAAAAGTCTACTTAAATATTTTATAAAATTCTATCAACATATTTCATATATAGACTTTGTCCTGAATTAGATCTTATTTACAGTGTTGGGGAGTAACGGAATACATGTACCGCCGTTACGTGTTTAAAATACAAAATATGAGTAACTGTATTCCGTTACAGTTACCGTTTAAAAAGGTGGTATTTAGAATACAGTTACTTTGTTGAAATAAATGGATTACACGGCGGTACTTCCCTGTTTCATATTGTGGCAGGTCAGGACTGTTTGGGTTTTGTTTGACAGCTACGTTCTGTTGCTCCAGGTGGCAGCGTTACGGTTGCCATGGTTACAGGGTGACGCTCTCTCTCTGCGTGTTTCCTGGGTGAGAGAGGCCTTTTTGTTGTTGTTGTTGTGCTAAGCTAACAGGCAGAATGCTACAGGCATGGCTCTAAAGAATGTAGCATCATGGGCAGTGTAGTCCGTGCTGCAGGGAGAATGGACTGCCATACACGTTATGTGTCTGTGAGCACGAGGGAGGGAGAAAAAGGAAAAGTACGACTTGTCATCGAGCAAAAACGGGAGCTGGAAGCAAGAAGAGTGCATGACGAGCCCAGTTGTAAGTAAGCTATTAAGACTCGACTGTACACCGTGTTCGTGTTTTCCTCCGAAAACAATAAGTTCCGTTGGAGCAGTCTTTCAACGCCTCTCTCTGTCTCTCGCAAGAAAAGTTGACCCACACAACAAAGTAAAGCTATTTTTCGGCTACGAGCCCGACACAGAACCCACCGTATTAGTCAGAGGTCCCTTTACTACGGTTCAGAGCCGTGGATCTTCAGTAACAGTAATAAATCACACAGCAATAGTACATTCATGTAGTTGTAAACAGCATGATAATATATTAAGTAATCCAAAGTATTCAGAATACGTTACTGTCATTGGGTAACGTAACAGAATACGTTACAGAATACATTTTGGGGCATGTATTCTGTAATCTGTAATGGAATACATTTTAAAAGTAACCTTCCCAACACTGCATATTTATTATTGCTAGAAATTGAGTTCATTCTTTTTTCCACTGGCAGGTGGGATGGAGGCAGAATTTATCCAGGGAAGAGCAGTTTTATTACAAAGTATTGCACCTCCATAAATCTGAAATCTGTGTCTTTTCACCCTCCCTCCCTCATTAGGGCCCGTGTGTCTTGCTAATGTTTACTTACATCTGTAATTTTTTTCCTTTCTCGTTTACTGATTTGCACCAGTCGCCACAGAGAGCGCTGTACGGGCATCTCTCAGTGTCTGCGCTAGGATCAGTTGCGCAGGCAACAGTTCACCTGTGGAGGGTAACTCACTATTGCCTCTTCACAGGGAAATGATTATCTGGGTCTTTTTACTTTTAAAATCATTTATTTTAAGATTTTAGTTGTAATTCAGTAAACTATCACAACCCTAGATGGAACACGATGCAATCCTGGGCCACTTTGGACCACAGAAGGCCTAGATTCTCTATCCTAATACAGGCTATTCACAGCAAACCGTATATTTATCCTGGTGATAAATTAAAATTGACAAATAAAATATCAGTGATTCCAAAATCTCTGCTTAGAAAATCTTTTAGATGTTTTTTTTTAAATTTCCATTCATTGTGGTGTTATAGAGACAGGAGATTAAAATAATTATCTCTTTGAATCACGGCTCACTGGGAAAACATCTGTGTACACAAAAATGACAAGCAGCATTCACACATCATACAACAAAGATAAAATATAAAACTGAATGTGTAAAATCAAAAAGTTTATGAATTTAGTGTAAATTCCATTTCATTGTCAAGTCCCCATAAAGAACTGATGTTGATGGACGCTGCCGGAGAAATACTTAAGTGGAGCTCTGCACAAGATTTAGCAGGTGGCCATAGATAGTTGTCCGCTGTCTCTCTGTCTTTCTTTCTTATGCGCTTTGATATCTACAGTCAGTCTTAGAAATATATCTGACAAGTGGGATGGAGGCAGAATTTATCCAGGGAAGAGCAGTTTTATTACAAACTATAGCACCTCATATCATATCTGAAATCTGTCTTTTCAGGCAGCCAGTTTCATTTCCAGAAGCGAACAAACGTGTGTTTCAGCAAGACTGCAGCCTCCATAAACCTCTGTGAGTGGACTTCATCCTTATATCAGAATACTGATTCTCCTTCGGCAGCCTCTGAACTTCACGTTGTTAGATACTTGCTCCCTCATCAGCTCTGCCCGTGTTTGAGCCGCTAATATGCGCAGTTATAGCTCGTCACGGAAATGACGTCTAAACATGTTTGTTCAGATAAATCCGTTAACTGAGTGCAATGTTGGGCATCTGCAGGTTTTTGTGATTCTGTCTATTGTGCTAATTTGCGCTGCTCACTAAGTTCGTGTCAAGTAATTAATGAGCCGTTCTGCATGAAGTAACACGAAGAAACGATTCCACCTTAAATCTGTCGGTATCTGTTGGTTTATACTTTAATGAATTAAAAAAAAAAATTATGCAGCTCTAGTTTTGAAATTGAACTAAATAACTGTGGAAACTCTGCATTCCTCTTATAGTCACTGACTCATTCACATCTCCATTTGAAGATAACCGCTCTGCTCCTGTTCCTTCCCTTTATTAATTATAATAACACTGGATAAAGAGAGGATCAGAGCTGTAGACAGATGACTTTAATATTTGTACGTAAAGCAGGTAGACATCAAAGCATGTAACTGAACTCACATGTTTTTTGTTTAGATACATGTGATCAGTGAACTTTATCTCATATAATGAAATCTATGATTAGAAGAAAATATTCTGGATCTCACTTATTTCTAAGCTCTGGTTAAAGCCCTGACCTCATGTGTTGATGACTCTTCACCTCTGTCTCCTCTCACATGGAAAAGATGATCTGCAGGATCCTGCTGCTCATCATCCTCACCTCATGTGTCTCTGGTTCGTTTACAGCTTCACTTTATGAACTCCAAATAAAGCTCAACAACAGATTTGTTCCAGTTCTCAGTGTGTCTGCTCCTCTCTTTCCCTCTCTGTCTCCTCAACAGGATCATTTGTAGTCAATGTGACACAGACCTGCTATCAGGCAGAGGAGAACCACAACATCACACTGGAGTGGACGTTCACCACCAAAGCTGACAGATCCACCAAAACTCTCAACATCCTCTGTGAACTCTTCATCAGTGATAAAGTCTCAGTCCTGTATCAGGTTCATGAAGGTGTTGAGGTGTCAGAGTTTCAGGATGAAAAGTTTTCAGGACGAGTCCAGAGTGACAAAGACGCCCTCAGAGAAGGACGAATCAGACTTCAACTGTCCAGACTCAGGACTGATGACTCGGGTCGTTACCTGTGTGAGGTCAACACGGATTATGGCTTCAGTGTTGGAAGATGTCAGCTTAATATCACTGGTGAGTTGTTTCAGTAAACTATGAATGAATTCAGATCAAAGTCAGAGTGAAGTATGTAATGTTAATTTTTATGATGGTGCGCTTTCTTTGCTATTGTGCAGTTTTGGTGATTAATAATTAAAATTATTTGGTAATATTGAAATTTAATTTAAGCACCTTTTCATCTGGGCCCACGTTCACTAAAAGTTTCTTTCAGTGTTAAAATTCAAAGCTCATGCACAGGAAAAAAAAATCTAAGAATTTCAAAGTTCCTGTTAAGATCTAAGTTTTATATAAAAGAGCTCCTAAAGCTGTGAGGAAGGATGAGAAGCACTTGTGAGAGGCTCAGGAGTTTCTTCAGCAGAGAGAAAGACAAAGTTCACAGAAACATGTTGGAACAATGTTTCTCCTCCAGGTGAGGAAATAAAAATGGGCAACTTTGTATAAAACTGTTATTTGATGAGGCTACAGAGACAGTTGACTTTATGAATTATTTAGGGTCTAAGAGCTGATGGTGTTGTTGTTGTTGTTGTTAAAAGCTGGACCATTTTTCTCTGTTTCATTTATTTGGATTAAGAATTAAATATGCCAACACAATAAATGAACACCAGCATTAATATCAGCCTGTAGATTTACCCACTGAGGAGTTTTCAAATATTTAATCAGTTTGTCAGTTTGTCCAATGCAGGACTCAAAAACAAAAGGTAAATTCAAAGTAGCAGCTTTATTCACTGGGAAAAAAAACTCAAACACTAACTACAAGAAGACTAGACTGGAAACATGAACTCAAACTAGAAAACTGACCAGGAACAGAGAACTAGGAACTTGTCAGGAGCACAGCAGAAACACAGAGCAGATGTATGATGGTTAACAACGCTACAACGGACAGAGGAAAACACAGGGCTTAAATACAAGGGAGCTACGGTCGAGGGGGTTGGGAGACTCATCTTGTAACCTGGAAGGCTGCCAGTTCGATCCCCAGCTCTGTCTGTCTTGGTCATTGTGTCCTTGGGCAAGACACTTCACCTACCGCCTACTGGTGTTGGCCAGAGGGGCCGATGGCGCGATATGGCAGCCTCGCTTCTGTCAGTCTGCCCCAGGGCAGCTGTGGCTACAACTGTAGCTTGCCTCCACCAGTGTGTGAATGTAGAGTGCTATGAGGGTCTTGAAAAGCGCTATATAAATGCAATTTATTATTCTTATAACGAGGGAATCAAATGCAGGAGAGAGGAGAGCACAGCTGGGAATAATCAACATACATAACATGTAGAAAATCTCAACTTGCTGAGCACAGGACAGGGATTATCAAAATAAAACAGGAAGTATGAAAACAAAACCAGACTTGACACTGAGACACTGAAACATGACAGACTTTGGAACAGAGGAAACAAAAGTAACTAAATGTGGAACACAGGGGAAGACGTAGTGACAGAGAACAAGACTCAGAACTAAGCAAACAACACACGGAGACAAATAAGGAGAACAACAGTACAGAACTAAAACCTTAACCTTAAACCTTCACAAAAGACATGATATCAGGAACACTGGGGAGGCACAGAAACAAAACAGAAGCCAAGAGACCAGAAAGTATAAATAACAATGAAATCCAAGACTATAAATAATTCAAAATACAAAACACTGGGTCACTGACCCAGGACCGGGACACAGTTACAGTCTGACTTCCAGTTTCTTTATTTTTAGTCCAATTTAATCCAACTCTAAGATTGAACTTTTATTTATGTGTTTGATCTGTGGTCTCATGTTTTCCTCCAAATCAAAGGGCTCGGTCACTCCTCCTCACTGAGGTAAAGTTTTAGTCCTTTCTCACTCAGAGCTGCTCTGACAGGTTTATGTAATCTCTCTTAAATTCCTCATTCAGATTATTAGACTCAGTTTGGAGCTCTGAGAGCTTCCCTGACTGTTTGTGAAGCCCTACGTGATGGTTGGTAGCATTGAAGGTCTAACTGATAGTTTCTCTGCTTTTCTTCACTTTGATCACTGTCATTGCCGGATTTTGGTGGGGAAAATAATGAATGATCACTTTCATTGTTTTTCATGTTGATTAGATTCTTTTAATCAGCCTCTGTTCGATAGTTCATTCAAACATTCCAAGACTTCCTGTCCTCGGCCTCTCAGTGACCTTTGGTTTGTACAACCAGTAACAGGTTCAATTCAAAAGATTTTTTTTTTTTTTATCAATTAAAGGTTATCACTTCTGTGTCGGTACTAAACAAACATACTTTTTACTGCACCAATAGATATAATTTATTTTATTGCAGATTGTTTTTATTTAATGTTTTATATTTACTTTAAGTGACTCATAAGTGTTTGTGTCTCTGCAGCCATGAGACCTGAAAGAAAACCTGAGACATCAAACACAGAGAGTCAAGGAAGGATTGACCTCTACTCTGGACTAATGGCAGCTCTGCTTCCTTTATTTATTTAAAAGAATAAACATGTTTATAATTGATTATTTGACTATTTTCTTATTTATTTATGGACATTAATTAAATGTCCGTTCATTTCATTTAAAACATTTAATTAATTATCATTCATTTTGTCACTCCTGGCCCTCCGTACTCTTCCACAGTGTTTTGTTGTTTTTGCAGTTTTCTTACCCCCAATTGGTTGTGACAGATGACTGCCCCTCCCTGAGGCGGATTCTGGCAGAGCTTTTTTCCCATTAAAAGGGAGTTTTCCCTTCCCACTGTCACCAAGTACTTGCTCAAAGGGGGTCATATGATTGTTTTGGCTTTCTCTGTATACAATATAAACTACTTTGACCTCGATGATGTTTTCATCGAGGTCAAGGAAAAGTGGGTTGATAGAATTGCTAGTCAGAGTAGTCTTGTGGATCAAGACCAGCAAGATCACCAGGATAGAGAGTCCATGCTATTATTTTGCAGTGATATGTTCTATCATTTTGCTGTTTCACCTGATGTTGTCCCCTCTCAAGCAAGGCTGCTGTCTTCTTGTAAAGTCTCTCGACACTTTGTGTACTAGCAGAATGGTCACCTAAAAGGGGAGCACTGTAAAAAGTTCAAATGGTTTGTCTACAGAGTTAACAGGAAAAAACAATGAACTGAATTGTTGGTGAGGTGTTTGAGTTCCAAGAGTGGCCAACAGGGCATTGCAGGCCTCCAAAGTCATGCGCGCGCGCGCGCACACACACACGAGAATAATGTTCACAGGACTCTGGACCGCAGAGAGATCTGCACTGAGAGATGAATTCAAGGCATCAGAAAACAGAGAATCAATACTAGATGGTGGCAAGAGTATATCTGACTGACACATCAATCTGGCAATGACAGAATCTTTTTTTCTATGGAACGTGAGGAAAATTATCAAGTAATAACTGACTGAAACATCTTCAGTGGATTTTAAGTGACTGCAAGTTTTATTCAGTGGAATGAGAGATAAGAGAGCAACTTCACATTATTACTTCTGTTTAAAGAGAAGATGATCTGTTTGCTCTACATCTGATCTAGTCTTCTTTCTTATTCTGCGGATCTGAGATACACATAAATCAGGGCACAGCAGCAAAAAAAACTCAGTTTAAAACAGGAACCACAAACTCACTCTTGCTAACAGACGAGTCCCAGCATTTACTATGTAACCTGTCAAGTTCAAAGGACCATCTTTGCTGCAACTGCAGCTGCAAATGCAACCTGTACAATTACAAAAGCAGTTTTAAATTTCTTCCAGCGTTTTTCCTTTGGACTTTCAGCTCCTGCAATAAGACAGAAAAACAGCTGAACTTAATTTTTTTCTCACATTTGACAAACTTTGTTTTCTTAAACTGATAAAACAATTTTCAAACACAAACTTTGTTTTGCTAGTCAGATGGATAATTTATGTTATGAATTGGGTAGTCCTGGAGATGCTAACTCCAGAGGTCAAAAAGCAACCATTTTAGTTACTCTGATGCAAAGTGTAGAATACACAAGTCAACAAGATAAAATCGAATGGAAACTGAAGGAACAACGGGACTATTTATACTCATGAGGCAATCAGAAGGACAAGAAGAAACTACTGAATCTACGGGGGGCGGGGAGGGGGGAGGGGGGTCGCTTAAACTAATATATAAAACACAAAAGGCAAACAACTTGCACAAGTTAACATAAATGAAATTAACAGGGGATAACAGAGGCGTATGAAAGAAAAACTTTAACAAAATCTAAACATCGGGACAACTCAGGATTAACGACCCTTTTATTTCTGAACTATTTGTCATCTGAGATGACGCTAACAAAAGATCGACAATGGTTTGTTGAACAATGAAAATAAAATTTGTTTTTATGGTAGATTACTATAAATGACAATGAAACAAATGATTAAGTTCTCTGCATCTGAATGCCATCCATCCGTCATCTTCTTCCGTTAATCAAGGGCCAGGTCGCGGAGGAGACCTCCCTCTCCACGGCCACTTCCCAGGCCAACCAAGAGATATAATCTCTAGCGTGTCCTGGGTCTGCGTCCCTGACCCGGAGTGGGTACTCCACCCTTTTCCGGCTGAGGACCATAGCCTCAGATTTGGAGGTGCTGATTCTCATTCCCACCGATTCACACTCAGCTGCAGACCGTTCCAAGGCGAGCTGGAGGCCATCACCCGATGAGAACCACATCATCCGTGAACAGCAAAGATGAGATCCTGAGACCACCCAAGTGAAAGCCTTCTGCCACTTAGCTACGCCTAGAAATCTTTTATATAAAAATAATGAACAGAATCTGTGACAAAGGGCAGCCCTGGCGGAGTCTATCACCCACTGGAAATTAGTCAGACTTATTGCTGGCTATGTGCCGCGAGCTCTTGCAAGGGTTGTATAAGGATTGAATGGCCTGTAGCAATGGACCAGACACCCCATAATCCTGAAGCACCTCCCACAGGATACCTCAAGGGACATGACTGAATGCCTTCTCCAGGTCCACAAAACACATGTAGACTGGTTGGGCAAACTCCCATGCACCCTCAAGTATCCTTGAGAGGGTAAAGAGTTGGTCCAGTGTTCCACAACCAGGATGAAAGCACATTGTTCCTCCTGTTTCCGAGGTTTGACTAATGGTTGGACTTGCCTTTCCAGCACCCAGGCACAGACTTTCCCAGGGAGAGGAGTGTGCTCCCCCTATAGTAGGAACACACCCCCCTTCTTAAAGATGGGAAGCACCCCCCTGGTGCCAATCAAGAGTTACTGCCCCGATCTCCACGCAACATTGTAGAGGCGTGTCAGCCAATAGAGCCCTACTACGGTGGCCCCTAGAGACAAAGCACACGCAAAATACAAAACACATGCAAAATGCAAAACACATGCAAAATACAAAGCACATGCAAAATACAAAGCACATGCAAAATCAAAAACAAATGCAAAATCAAAAACACATGCAAAATACAAAGCACATGCAAAATACAAAACACACGCAAAATACAAAACACATGCAAAATACAAAACACACGCAAAATACAAAGCACACGCAAAATATAAAACACACGCAAAATATAAAACACACGCAAAATCCAAAACACATGCAAAATACAAAACACATGCAAAATCCAAAACACACGCAAAATCCAAAACACACGCAAAATCCAAAACACACGCAAAATACAAAACACACGCAAAATACAAAGCACAACGGAAGTGCTCCAGGACGCTAGGGGCAGTGTTGAGTTTTTGTTACCTAGTGGCTACATAAGCCATGACGTTTCTAATGACCGGATTTGGTGTGTGGCAGTAAAAGGTAAATGAACCTTCTTTTTTTTTTAATTATTTGAATATATATTAGTGTTTGTCTATAAATCAACAACTAATACACATATGCTCTCGATTGTGTAATTTAAGTTATGTAGGTAGTTGTGTTTTGGAAGTTCTGTTTTACGCTAGCAACGTAGCTGTTGTGTTGGAAATGCGTTTGTGTATATACACTTTAGCTTAGGTCTGCCCTTTGCCGTTTTAATACTCTATTTTAAAAGAAAAATGCTGTGTCTTTCAGGATAAGAATGTTTTGTCCATATTGTGGCCATAACGTGGGAGAAGTTGTCAAGTTCTGCGGTTCATGTGGCAAACATATTGAGTTTTTGGCGTTTGTCGACAACAGTAAGTATTTCACAAATTACATATTAAAAAAAAGGTTGTCTCAACCAGTTCACAAAGCTGCCATTTGGCTGTTTACAGTTTATTTACATTTGAATGCAGTCCTTATGTACTATATTATTTTTATGTTATATAAATTGCATACACGTTATTTTGCAATCATTTAAACCATTAAGGTATATCTGTGAAGATTCTTAGTCGTCCAGGTTAGGGTTATAGTTGTAGACTTTATTTGTCTTGAATTTACTGAGGCCCAAATAAGCAACATATTAATTTAGTTTAATAATGAAACAATACATTGGTTTTAAAATGTCATTGTTATTTAAAACTGCACATTTCTTGTCTGATGATCTATTTTACCATTTCCCATCTTTTTTTTTTTTTTTTTTTAATTCTGTTTATAAGGATCAATTCAAGAAAACATTTCCATCGAAGACCTCATTCAGAAATATTTCAGAGACGGTTACTCCTATAATGAAATTTTGGACATTTTGGCCTCAAAACATAAACAGAAGATCAGTCTGACCACACTTAAATGTAGATTAAGAAGTTTATCACTGTCCCGCAAAAAAGATTACTCAAGTCAGGCCTTGATTCGTGCTGCAATAATAGAAGAGCTGAAGGGACCTGGTCAACATTATGGATACCGTTCAATGTGGCAGACACTGCGTCAGAAACGCCATCTTTCTGTGAAAAGGCATGATGTCATGGTGCTAATGGCAGAGCTCGACCCATCTGGAGTCCAAAAGCGCTCAAGGAAAAAGTTTGTACGAAGAGTTTACGATTCACCTGGACCAAACCACACTTGGCATGTTGATGGATATGACAAATTAAAGCCATATGGTTTGACTATCAGTGGTTGTATTGATGGCTATTCGCGGAAGGTATTATGGTTGGTTTGCGGAGCAACTAACAGCAACCCAGAAGTCATAGCTCAACACTACGTTCAGTGTGCTTCAGAGTTTGGAGTCATACCAGTGCGACTTCGCACAGACTGCGGCACTGAAAATGGGACGATGGCAGCAATGCATTGTGCCTTACGGTCATCTCATCAGGATTTTTTTGCAGGAGCTGCCAGTCATATGTATGGATCTTCAATAACAAATCAAAGAATTGAAAGCTGGTGGTCGTACTTCAGAAAACAGCGGTAGGTTTTAAAATTTTTCAAGAAACAACTATATTAAGCAGATAAAAGTGTGGCTGTAATATATAGTCTGTGATGCAGAAGCCTTGATGTGTATTACACCACCTTTCCTTTATAGCTTCAATGTGTAGCCATTATGTTACATACAAGTATAAGATAGAAAATATAAACTGTAATAGTCAATAAAGAAAGAGAGATGAATAGAAATCCAAAATGCACGCACTTTACGTCAACTCAAGAAACAATTTCATAAATGTAAGAAATAGTGAGGCTTTGAAGGCTGGTGATTTGTGATCTGATGGTATGTTTTTGTCTTTTTTAGAACACAGTTCTGGATGGACCTTTTGAGTGACATGAAGGAAATGCACCTCTTTAATGGTAGTTATGAACACATGTGCTTGGTGCGCTTCATTTTCATGGCTGTGCTTCAGAGGGATCTGGATGAATGCAAAAGAAAGTGGAACACGCACCTGATCCGTCCAGTTAGCCAGTCACGCTGTCCATCTGGTAAACCGGATGTGATGTATTACCTGCCTCATAGGTTTGTATCACTTGTCAATTACAAATGTGAAAAATCAAAATTCTTTAATTTAAGTAGAAATCACAAAAATGACTTTTTTTTTTTTTTTTAGCACCTTTTAATCTATAAACGGTAAATGTCCTGTATTTGTATAGCGCTTTTCTAGTCCCTAAGGACCCCAAAGCGCTTTACACAACCAGTCATCCACCCATTCACACACTGGTGATGGCAAGCTACATTGTACCCACAGCCACCCTGGGGCGCACTGATCTATGCACTTGATCATATAGTCTTCTTTTACTGTATGGTCATAAAAAACAGACACCACAGTGTTTGTACCACCAAAAATTTGGACTAAATATGTCTACTTTTTTCACATGTTGATTCCAGTGCTAAAATTTATGAAAAGCTGTTTTATATTATCTCCTTAAATACATAACAAAAATCTGCCAATGTTTTCAGCAACATAACTACCTGTTCAAGACAGGTAGTTACAGGAACTCTGACCACCTTCTATTGTATTCGATGCCATAACACAGCCAATGGTCTTAAGCAAAAGCATATGTTCACTTTAAGCATAGTTCCCCCCCCCTTACAGAGACAAGGATGTTTTTGCATTTTCTTAGTATTTTAATATTAAAGATTTTCCTTGTACAAACTTTTAGGTTTGGTGGACGCGACTGTGGCCTTGCAGTTGGACATCAAGAGCTGAGCCAGTTCAGGATGAGTTCAACTCCCGATTTCTGTGGAGACCCTCACCTACAGGAATATTTTGAAGGACTAAACAGTGGCTTCAGTTCATCCCAGACATTTGAATCTTGTGTGGAGAACTACATCAGACTAAAAAGGCTTGCTGGGTTGTAATGCCAAGGTTCCCACACATCCCAGAACTGTGGATTCCACTTTGTGGTTATAATAATGCACCACCTGCACTTTTGTTAAGGCTAAAAAAAATGTTTTTTGCTTCAAGTAGAACACAATTATAGTTCATCAGTTTATAGTCACTTAAAAAAAATTGCCTTTGTGTTTTTCCAAATAAGAATATCAATTGTGACAGTGCGATCAAATAAATTCTTTCTCCTAACAGATGATATTGTGAAGACTCTCTTAACCTCCACCTTAAATGCAAGACACGTGTTGGTATTATTAGCTTTATTAATACAGGTTGATATAAAATAAAGGAGTAAAAACACTCTAATTTAAGTAATAAGATTTATTGGTAACCTTAACAAGGCAAATTACACTTTGCACTGACATACAAATTGTGTAAAATGTACAATATCTATGAATACTACTATTCACCATTTAGAATAGATATAAAGGGAATTCTTTCTAAAGCTAAGGGTACTAAAAGTAATCATTTCAAATCACAGACATTTACTTTAGCATTGTAACTAAAACAAAGGCCTTGGCCCAACAGATATCTAGTCAATTTCTTTAAACAAACCTTTTTGTATAACAACAAAAACACAGTTGACATGAAGACTATATTACAGTATGAGGATCAAACTGTAAGTCGATCAATACAGACCAAAACCAGGAGAGTTTAATATTCCAAAGTCCATATCATCCTGGAACTGCTTATATGACTGAGCCATTGGTATCACAATGGTGTTTGCACATGTTTTCCCAATTGGGAAACGTGATGCATCACCAAACAGCAATCTTGGTCTTGGTTCCATTCCAGCTGGTGGAATGCTGTTTAGGCCCGTGGCAAACATCAGTATGTCTTGTAGGGAGACTGCTGTTTTGGTATCTAGAATTAAATAGAATGTAGCTAAAGATAAATCTTTATTTTCTAAAAATTTCAAATACAAAGCAGAATATCAGAAACTTGGATCCTCAAATGTTCCAAAGTATTATGTTTTTCCTTTTTTTCCAAGATTAATAGCACAAATACCTGTTCTATAGCAGAAATATCACCTGACAGTTTAAACTTAAAAAACATCATAAAAGTAATATTCATGAAAGAGCTGCTTTATTGGTTTGCACTGATCGTAGTAATTTGTTTGCAGTACAAGTTTTGTATTATACAAACCTTCAGCGTCTATCAGATAGTCTCGCCAGAATCCAAGCACCCTGGTTTCTTCCTGCCGTCTTGAACTGCCAGGTTCGCTCAGGACCACAGCAAACATGTCCTCTAAAAAGTCAGATGTCAGTGGCTCTGGTCTTGAGCACATGAAGGGTTGGAACAACAAAGGATGCTGCTGCAGGGCATGGATTACACCAAGTGTTGCGAGGCCATCCTTAAATCTATAAGGGGAAAATTGTCATCAGCACTACAATAAAAACATGAAAAACACTTTTTGAATGTTTTATTTTAATTATTCCAAAAGCACAATGAATTTTAAATACTTTATTGATCCTAGGGGGAAATTAGATCTCAGCATTTAACCCATCACCCTTGGGGTGAGCAGTGAGTTAGTGCTGGCTGTCTTACTCAAGGACACACCTGGTGTGTGTGCTCTCATCAAACGTGCTACCTTCTGAATCCCAGTCTGTTTTATCCATTGCTCCACCATGCCACCTTCAGAATTTATATTTTAACATCTGCATTTGTATTCATCAGCAAGGGAATGTTGCAAACTGGAGCTTAACTTACTTCAGCCACAATGTTGCAAATGCATTTTCAGCCAGTACAGTACGGTTTATTCTCAATAAAACCAATAATGTAAAAGATCAAACCACCTACAAACATCAAATTTGCACTGGATTTTTTAAAGTACCTGCCTAAACATGGTCACTAGCTGAACTAGTGTTTGCAGCTTTGTCCGTTTTATGTGGGGACTGATAAGTAACAAGAATTCTAATAGAATAAGTGTTCAAAAGTTTGAAATTTGATCTCTGTCCTTGCAGCTTCACATGATTTTTTCTATACTGAATAAACCACATGCATGATAACTCAAAACCTTTTTGCAAACATTAGTATAACAAACACAAGTATAATTAACCATGGAAACAATAAATAAAAAGGCAAGATGCAAAACTGTAAAATTAAGCAAAAACATACAAATTATTAGAAAAAAAATAGGCAGACCACTTCTGTAGCTGTGGTCTGTTATCAATTCAGTATAGTGTTGCTTACGGTTTAAAAACAATTTTGTTAAAAAACTATTATTAAAATAGTGTAGCTACATTGCCCCATTATTTTGTATCAGTCCAAATACTTACAAATATGTTACCTTTGGATTGAGAAGTGGTTGCGGTATATGATGTACCACCTAAGGTAGTCCTTAATGATGTTGCCTTTACCATCTAAAGAGTCCGGAAATCCATAGCAGCCAGCTGTCTGCAATAAGCTGCAATGCATTTCAATGCACCCATGGAGTTCCTTCAGCGTTGCAGCATTGGATATCTAGTGTTTACATAAGAAAAAAAGAAAATTGCAGTATCACAGGTTGTTGTGCATGACGTTCACATCAAAATTATTTTAAATGTAATTACTAGTGCACTTCAATGTTTGGTCTATATTTTAAAGCATGTTATTCTGGTATTGTTTTCTACTCCTGTACTTAAAGTCAAACATTTATCTTTGTTCATAATTAACAAACATCGGTACACTTAGCATGCTGATTAAAATTACAACTACTTTGGAGCACAGTGTTACAGTCCAATGTGCAATTAACACATCAATCTTTGTGATAACAAAAGAAATTGTAGTTTTAAAATAGAATATTTAAATCAACATACTTCCAACAGAAAAGCTTTTGTAGCTTCATCAGTTACATCTTCAATTGTGACCTCCACCACATCAGACTTTGTTGTCCCAATCAGATGCTGGTAGAGTGTCTTGGAGAGGAAGGCAGGCCCTGGACCACCATGTACCAATGATGTGGCAATCATTCTGCCAGCAAGGAAATATTCATCCTCTCTTGCAGCTGGTAATGGATGTATTTAGTTAGTTATGCTAAAATAATGCTTTAAATTAAATGCCTTTTTATTTTAATAAACAATGAATCATCCAAGCTTAACTTCAGAATGTATTAATTTAATTTTATAGTCAGATGGTATAACTTTCTCACCAGCGCTGTCAAATGTAAGAAATTTGCTGTCCTCAGGTCCATCAAATATTCGTCGTGATCTAAGGCATTTCATTAATAATGTCAAAAATTCACGTTTAGGACCACCATTATCCATTCCATCTTCACGCTGTCCTGCATCATCGCTGAACTTCACAAGTATATCATCAGTTGGGTTGTAAGACACACGTCTAAAGCCCCGAGCTGCTCCGTCCCAAACATTTGCTCTGTTTATATTAAATCTGCTGACAGATGTTTTTATTGTCTTAGACGCCAGCTCTTCAAGTACTTCTGCAGCAGTCAGGCCATTTGTACTAGAACATAAAAAAATTATTTAATATCACATAAAATGAGGATGTTAATACTCACTTTTAGCATATTTACATTCTCACATTTAAATGTATACTTACCTTTGTGTTTCACTCTCATCCTTTTCGATGAGAACTTCTTTGTCTGAGTCACTATCAATTACAATCGGTGCATAAACACTTGTGTATGTGCTGCAATAAAAACATTTAGTGGGCAAAGTAGAACATTTCTTAAAATCTAAAGTTAACTAAGATTTTATTGGTCTAGTGTCTCAATACACAAATTTCTGTGTCCAAAACATACCTGTAGCAGGGACCTTGAGTCTAAATATCAAAAATATATGAACAGTTAATATATTTTATGTTTGTAGCCTGTATGACAATTATTAATGACATTTTTCAGAGTCTTACTTCAGAAGAAGTTTGCAAGTTTGACCCCCTGTAAAGAATTTAAATAATTTCAGAATTTACAATATAATACATAATAATGTATTTTGGCTCCTCACTATTCACGGTCGCCGCAGTGTATCCTCCACAATACAAAACTTACCTATTTCTTGAAGGTGCTCTTTCCGGGGTGCTGTGATTATCTGGAAAATCCCATACCTGATAAGTAGTAAAATAAGCTTAACAGCACTTTTTAAAACTTTAAACTTTTCTTGATTATATTGGTGTATACAAACACAGACACACACACACACACACACACACACACACACACACACACACACACACACACACACACAAAACAATGGAAAAGAAAAAAAGACTAACCACAGTGTCCGACAGTGGGCTTTCTACTGCTTTTACTTGAACTTCATTGTCCTCTTCAGATTCACACTCTGTGTTGCAATCTGCAAATATTCAATGATTCAAAACATACAGTCTAATTTAAATATATGTATGTATTGAAAGCTATATCGAACAATTAGCAAACATATAGAACACTTTGGCTATAAATCACAATTTAAATATATTTAAAATCTGTGGCAAAACCATGTCACTCTCTGATCAACATTTTTTTGAAAAATCTTGAATTATTTTTAATATCGAAAATTTATGATTGTCACTGCATTATCAGAATCACTAACCATAATTTAAGAAGTCATCATGGTTGCAAATGTAGAGAGTTACTCTTTGATAGGCCTTCCCTATGGCATCCTTGTATTTTTGGATGTTGAAAGGGGTGTTGGTTCCAGGAATTGTGCTAACTTCCCTTGCATCAGGGTATAGCAGTACATAGGGTCCATCGGCCATGTCCTGGTTAAAGTCCTTATGTTTTTTCACGCCGGCAGACAAGATTTGCTCAGTTGACCAGTGAGAATGAACATCAACTGGAAGTGACTTTCCTCGAACAGGTCTTATACCATCACTGGTCCTTCTCATGATGCCAATCTGTATCTAGGAATGAGATTAACAATAACATGTTTTTACATCTTTGCTCCTACATGGTGTTCCCTGTCTTCCATTTTATTTCTGATCTGTAGTTGTGATCCAGCTGTGCTGTGACTCAAAAGACAACATTAGCGACTAAATATAGTTTTAACAGGGGGCATATATTATTGAAGGAATGTTGACCAAAGGCTGACAATTAAGAAATTCTGATCAGGTTAACAATTGTAAGCCCTGTATCAGTGGTGAACTACAATCCCCAAGAGCGGCAACTAGATCATTTCTAGTTTCTTCAACGTTCCCCGAGAAACACTAATGTCCAAGGTTGTGATTAGCTGAACACACCATATGCAGGTAATAAACAGCAATCAGCCTCAAAGTAAATTAAACAGAGATAGTCTGGGGGGGTCCATAGCTGTAGAGGACATAGTTGGCCACCCTTGCAATATATACAGTTCCTTTCATATGCATATGGAAATTTACAGCGATGCCTTGGCAGTGCTACAGGTAATTTGGATTTTGTATTAGCAACAAAAGTGGTCAACTTCCACGTTCAAATTTATGACATACCTTAATTGGTTTCTGGTCCTTCTGTTCCTGGTGTTTCTTTGAAAAAAATGCCTTTCTTTCCCTTTCTTTCACATCCCTAAATTTTCTAAATGACTCCACTAATGATTTCCCAGCTATAAACAGAAAAAAAAATTATTATTTTAGGGAACGGACAGTTAAGAAGATTTATTTAATACAAATATGTTTTTTACCCTGTGTAGTCTGTATAGTTGTGCCAGTCAGGATGCTGGAACTGGTAGATGGAAGAGCTGCTGCCTCTTCACCAAGGGCAGGATTTCTCGACACAGTGCTGGTGATGTCCTTTAAAAACTTGATGTTTTTACCACATAGACTACAAAAGGCAGGACTGTCTGCCAAGAGGTGTCCACAGAAGGGACAGTACATCTGTAAAAATGACCCCATCAAATGTTTTACAAAATTAAGATTCACTACAACCCACAGAAAATACAAGTATTTCACATCTTACATTAAGACTCCTGAACCAAAAACATTACACTTAGATTTTTATAACCTCACTTGCAAATACTTGTTTGACCATGAGAATGTTTTTCAATCAATTACTCAGAGCAAAATATTCAAATAAGATTACATATTTTATCTTAACTTTCATTCTATATATGTATATAAACGGCACAGCATGCTACTTTTTATGTTTAGCAAGGGACAGAAATCGCTAAAACATGACGTTTTCATACTTTTATCCATTTTTTTTAAACCAGTTCTCCATGAGCAAAGCATAAACCAAGCGTTCATAGTAATAAAAAAACAACAACAATCAAACTAACAACAGTTTGCACATTACCTTTATTATGAGGCGTGGTTGGTCTATCCTTGCTGGTGTTTTCTGCTGGTATCCATCTCCGTGTGTTTGCAACAAATTTGCCGTTTATTTTGCAAATCGAGCTCAACACTGCCCCTAGCGTCCTGGAGCACTTCCGTTGTGCTTTGTATTTTGCGTGTGTTTTGTATTTTGCGTGTGTTTTGGATTTTGCGTGTGTTTTGTATTTTGCGTGTGCTTTGTATTTTGCGTGTGTTTTATATTTTGCGTGTGCTTTGTATTTTGCGTGTGCTTTGTATTTTGCGTGTGTTTTGTATTTTGCATGTGTTTTTGATTTTGCATGTGTTTTTGATTTTGCGTGTGCTTTGTATTTTGCGTGTGCTTTGTATTTTGCATGTGTTTTATATTTTGCGTGTGCTTTGTATTTTGCGTGTGCTTTGTATTTTGCGTGTGTTTTGTATTTTGCGTGTGTTTTGTATTTTGCGTGTGCTTTGTATTTTGCGTGTGTTTTGTATTTTGCATGTGTTTTTGATTTTGCATTTGTTTTTGATTTTGCATGTGCTTTGTATTTTGCATGTGCTTTGTATTTTGCATGTGTTTTGTATTTTGCATGTGTTTTGTATTTTGCGTGTGCTTTGTCTCTAGGGGCCACCGTACCCTACAACATCCAGATCCTTCAGGAACTCAGGCCGAACCTCATCCACCCCAGGGGCCCTGCCACCAAGGAGTTGTTTAACTGCCTCAGTGACCTCAGCCCCAGAGAGAGATGAGTCGTTCCCAGTCTCTGCTTCATCCACGGAAGACCTGCCAGTGGCATTAAGGAGGACCTAGAAGTATTCCTTCCACCACATGACAATGTTCTCAGTCGAAGTCAGCAGCACTCCACCTGCACTGTACACATTGCAGGTAGAGCACCACTTTCCCTCCTGAGTCGCCTGACAGGAGGCCAAAATCCTGAAGGGACCCCTTCTTCCGCATAGTGGCTCCCTTCAACTCTGGTGTCTATCATTTGGACACATGATAAGGGTCTGCGCAGATATCTGTGTGACTGCCTCTTTGTGACTATATAGACCTGTTCATATTGAATTTACATTACAATGCACCAATTCCTCATGAGCCCCAGACAGTGGACTTCAACTGGACTTCAAAGACATATAGTAGGAATGATTACTTGACTTTTAGGTCTCCAGATGGCCACTTCAGCAAATGAGTATGACCTAAGTATAACAAATTTATTAATCCTTTGAAAACCAAGATCCTAATAACTTACTATCAATACTGAGTGTGCTTGTTGCAGAGCTGAAGCCATAATCTGTGTTTACTTGACACAGGTAACGACCCGAGTCCTCAGTCCTGAGTCTGGACAGTTGAAGTCTGATTCGTCCTTCTCTGAGGGCGTCTTTGTCACTCTGGACTCGTCCTGAAAACTTTTCATCCTGAGACTCTGACAACTCAACACCTTCATGAACATGATACAGGACTGAGACTTCGTGACCAGTTATCAGGTAACAGAGGATGTTAAGCATTTTGGTGGATCTGTCAGGTTTGGTGGTGAACGTCCACTCCAGTGTGATCTTGTGGTTCTCCTCTGCCTGATAGGAGGTCTGTGTCACATTGACTACAAATGATCCTGTTAAGGAGACAGAGAGGGAAAGAGAGGAGCAGACACACTGAGAACTAGAACAAATCTGTTGTTGAGCTTTATTTGGAGTTCATAAAGTGAAGCTGTAAACTAACCAGAGACACATGAAGTGAGGATGATGAGCAGCAGGATCCTGCAGATCATCTTCTCCCTGTGAGAGGAGACAGAGGTGAAGAGTCATCAACACATGAGGTCAAAGGTCAGTCAGTACAGCTACAAGAAGATCATCAGCAATAATTATAGAATTGAAAAAAACGAATGGTCTTTTGTATTAAAAATACAAATGTCGTTCAGATGTGTGTTGGCATGCTGCAAACGGAACAGGGTCGCATGAAGTGCAATTGAGGGAAACCAGTAGCTGTTCAGATCAGTGGGGATGCAGGCCTTGATGAGAGTTAGAACAAACCTCTGATGCACTTCATAATTGGATACCTGCCTTGTGGTGGCAGGTATCAATTAAGGCATGTGGGGATGACAGGGGAATGTTAAAGATGTCAGCACAAGATTTCAGGTCTCTCTTATCATTACTGTAAGCCAGCCTGTCCCCCACCTGTTGACATCATCCTGTGCTCTGAGCAGAGAGCAAACATTTCCATCACAATTTTTGGTTTGGGAACACCTTGAGGGTGTCGGTGGTTAAAAAGTGTCCATAGAGAAAATGATATAAGCCCGAACTGCAGAGCCATATTACTCTAAATCTATACTCTATGGAAACAGCTCCAAATCTGTGTTTTTGAAGTATTCTCACTCCAGTAAAATGGATTCTGACTTGGATGGTTTTTACAGCTGGTCATGCTCTGTAGATCATTTTGTATGTGAACATTAAGGAAGGGAGGAGAGAGAAAAATAATGTGTATAAAAATTGCATTCAGACTTCATAAGTTGTTCTTCCAGTAGTTTCCTGCAATCGGTAAAGACCATCATCAGAAGATCCAGCCTTGGGAGTTCACATTTGGAAATTACAGCAAGAAACACCAGAGAATTAATTTGGATGAACATGTTGGACTTACAAATTTGATTTATACTTTTTTTTTTTTCTGTGCTTGTTTTTGCAATGTTGGATTGTAACATTCAAGGATTTGGCTCCCTTCCTGTAGGATTACATCAACACAGAACCGAGATAAGTGACTCCCTGCATTGGGGGTGTCTAGTGTAATCCTTACATCAGTTTATTGTTTTATGTTATTTGAAAATGTGTCATAAAGTTCTTTAAAATAAAAAAAAAAAGTCAAACTTGGAAGCTTCCTTCCTTTGTGCTATAACTGCAAACTATTTTGTGTGAAAAATAGGTTATCAATCATGAACGAAAAACCTCAAAAACTGGTGAACAGATAAAAATCTGTTGAGAGGAGAACGAGACTTAAAGTTGAGAAGAGCCTTTTTGTCTGTCTTGTTCTCTGTTCCCTGCTCTTTAGATGGGATATAGAATCAATCAGAGTTTGTTAAAAAAGTAAAAAGTAGTTCCTTGAGGATGTTTTTATTTTTTGTGCAAAGCCATCTGAACTTTAGTCTAACTGAATCCAAACTTTAGTCTTTTTTTAAGTTCTATTTATACTCAGCTTGAATCTGAAGAAAAAGAAGGAAAGTAATGTGTTTTCCATATATATATATATATATATATATATATATATATATATATATGACTTTGTCCCCAGCTAGTCAGGGGTTAAAGTAGATTCAGCGGATGAGGGAGCCCTGAAATCTGTTGTAGCTCAAATCTACTGGAGCTATCATGTACAGGTTGTGATCAGCTGACCTGCTGCTCTTTGTGGATTTATATAACTGAATTTAGCCAGATGTCAGCAGATGTTTTATGAGTTGAACAGGCTGATTTCCATGCTCTACACTGACAGTAAATTGTTTATGCTGTCTTTATATTAGACACTATTCAGCTGGTATGAAGGTGGAATTCAGTGAATCTAAGCATCATGAGCTTAACTGCAAATTCATCTCTGCTACACTTGATGTAACCAAACTGAGCATGAAACCACAGCCACTGTGCAGCAGTCACACACCGTTCTGTTAAGTCCATCACAGAGCAGCAAACTAACCTGTTTATCCTGCAGTAGCCTGCAACCTTTAAATAAACCAGTTAGTCTGCCTCAGTTTGTTTAGCAGCACGTTTCACATCATGGAAAAACATAATGTCACATGTACAGGCCCAATATCTGGTTTAAAAACATGAGGAGTTACATGTGAGCTTTAAATGTTACATCTGAGCTTTACTCTCTCCCTGCAAAACACAGCAGCTGGACCTTTAGCTACAACACACTGAGACAAACTGCACACAAACAGTTTGTGTGTTTGCTGATGTTTGTTGAGCTGATAAAAACCTTGCATTTAAAATTACCGGTACCTTAAAAAACTTAAAAAAATTATTCCTTTCATGCTCGTTCCTCTTCTGTAGCGCTAGCTAGATGCTGAAATACCGCAACTGCATTCATTCTGCAGTCATTCCAGTATTGTGTCAAAAACAAAAACAAATAAAAAAAACACCATCCAACTTTAAGCTCCTGACTTTGTCACACATCATGGTGACTTTGGCACTTTTTACGCAACATCCTTGATAAACAAACATAATTGTTTTTCATGTGTTTCTGTTTAGGCTTAAGTTGTTTTGATGTTTGGAGGCTCACAGTGACAAAATAATAACTCGTCCCAAATGCATTATACCAGAAGTAACCAGCCTGTTTTTAAAATATAAGGAGTAGAAAGTACAGATATTTGTTTTAAAAAAATATAGGGGGTAAAAGTAACAAGCGGTCAAAAAAATGCTCAAGTAAAGTACAGATACCTGAAAATTGTACTTAACTACAGTAACAAAGTATTTGCACTTTGTTACTTCCCACCTCTGGAATCAACACATAATTTAATATTTGATACAGTCAGAATAACACATTTTACTTTCAGAGCTGTTGCTTTTAAATGATCTCAAAGAGGATAAAAAATAACACAAAAATACATAATAGACACAAACATAGCAGAAGGAAACATACAGTATATGAAAAGGATGAAATTCATACTTCTCTTGTGTCCTGTTGTTCTTTATGAAACTCTCTTCAACAATTTGAATTCTGTCGCTCAAATCGAGGACTCTGTGTGCTTTCTGTTTTGTGCTACGCAAAGTATTATGCTCACAGTAAAATACCTGATCAGTGAAATGATGACATGGTGATCAGTCAGCATTCCTCTGTTATCTATAGCTACTGACTCACCTTCATGTTTTAAGTTACCGGGCAACAACCCACATGTGGCTGTACACACAGCACATAAACTGTTTCTGATCAGCTGACTGGATTGATTTCATCTGTAAGTCAGACTGTTGTGCATATATTTGATTTTATTGATGAGAATAGTTGTAGTGGTATGAAAACAGTTACAGAGTTTTAGTAGAGAAGAAGAAAAGACAAGGAGGAGGTGGCTTGCACGAATTGGTCTGTAAGGGAGAAAGATGAAAGATGAAGTGCAATTTAAAATACACAGAGTGGAGGCTGATCAGCTTGAAGAGGGCAGGCAGAAAGATGATTGGACGAGAGCAATGCTATCGGCATTAAGTTTTACAGCATGGAAAAGTGAAAGTGATGTAATCAATCGACCAGCAGCCAAACACTTGGGAAAGCACACTGACGAGTGAGCTTTGATCTTCGTTAATGAACTTACACATAAGCTTCATTTAGCTAAATCTCCAGCATCTCCAACAACAAGCTTCATACGTTTTGACAAGGTTTTAGCATAGTCAGACTAATAAGATAAGATAAGATAAGATAAGATAACCTTTATTAGTCCCACACGTGGGAAATTTGTTTTGTCACAGCAGGAAGTGGACAGTGCAAAAGTTATGAGGCAAAAATTTGAATACAATAAGAATAAATACAGTACACAACTGTACAGAATAGAATAAAATACTATATACAGTAGAATAAAATAAAATAAATATACAATAAGATAAAAATAGAATACAAATACAAATACTATATACAACTGAGTAAAAATACAACGATGACAGAAAGGATTATTGCACTTAGTATTATTGCATACGTATGGATGTGTGTGCTTGATCAGTTAAAGTCTTTATTATGGAGTCTGACAGCAGTGGGGAGGAAAGACCTGCGAAATCTCTCCGTCCCACACCGTGGGTGCCGCAGTCTCCCACTGAAGGAGCTGCTCAGTGCTGTCACAGTCTGCTGCATGGGGTGGGAGATGTTGTCCAACAGGGATGACAGCTTAGCCGCCGTTCTCCTGTCACTCACCACCTCCACTGGGTCCAGAGGGCATCCTAGAACAGAGCTGGCCCTTCGGATCACCCTGTTCAGTCTCTTCCTGTCCCCAGCAGAGATGCTGCCGCCCCAGCAGACCACGCCATAAAAGATAGCAGAAGCCACAACAGAGTCATAGAAGGTCTTCAGGAGTGGGCCCTCCACTCCAAACGACCTGAGTCTCCGCAGCAGGTACAGCCTGCTCTGCCCTTTCCTGTAGAGGGCGTCTGAGTTATGAGTCCAGTCCAGTCTATTGTTCAGATGAACACCAAGGTACCTGTAGCTGTCCACAGCCTCAATGTCCATACCTTGGATGTTCAGTGGTTGCAGTGGAGAATGCTTGTGCCTGCGGAAGTCTACCACCAGTTCCTTGGTTTTACTGGCGTTGATCTGGAGGTAGTTCAGCTGGCACCAGTCCACAAAGTCTTGGGTCAGACCTCTGTACTCCTTGTCGTCCCCATCAGTGATGAGGCCGACTATTGCAGAGTCATCAGAGAACTTCTGCAGGAAGCACTGGGTGGAATTGTGGGAGAAGTCTGCAGTGTAGATGGTGAAGAGGAACGGAGCCAGAACCGTTCCCTGTGGGGCCCCCGTACTGCAGACGACCCTGTCCGACACACAGCCCTGAGTCCTCACATACTGTGGTCGGTCGGTGAGGTAGTCCAGGATCCAGGTAGTGAGGTGATGGTCCACTCCAGAGTTCACCAGCTTGTCCTTTAGAACCGAGGGAAGAATAGTGTTGAAGGCACTGGAGAAATCAAAGAACATGATTCTCACAGTGCTCCCAGCGGTCTCCAGGTGAGCGAGGGAACGATGTAGGAGGTGAATGACGGCATCATCCGCTCCAATCCCAGGCTGGTAGGCAAACTGAAGTGGGTCCAGTGATGAGCTTATTAGGCGCCGAAGCTGAGCCAGGACCAACCGCTCCAGGGTCTTCATCAGGTGGGATGTCAGAGCCACCGGCCTGTAGCTGTTGAGGTCCTTGGGGCGTGAAGTCTTTGGCACTGGTACAACACAGGAGGTTTTCCAGAGCTGTGGGACTCTTCCCAACCTCAGGCTCAGGTTGAAGAGGTGCTCCATCACCCCACACAGTTGGTCCGCGCAGGACCTGACGACCCTCGAGCTGATGCCATCTGGACCCGCTGCCTTCTTGCCATTAATCCTCCTCAGTTCCCTCCTAACCTGGGTGGTTGAGAGAAAGTGTTTATAGATCCAGAAGCTGTTTGAATAATCTGTTCCCAAAATATGTCCACATCTGAATGTGTGCCTCATGAAAAAAAAAAAACTAATAAATATGCCTGAACAGAAATGTGTAGAAGCTGTCAGGCAGTGAGAGCACAAAATGAAAATATGCAAACAATCTTTTCTTTTTCTCTTCATTAACACGTGACTGTGACAGTCAGCAAATACAGACACAAAATGAAGCAGCAGCACCTGAAACCAAACATTTCCTGAAATAAAAATGTAACTAAGATGAGGTCGTGTTTATGCACCACAACACACATTTTAAAAGTTCAATTTGAATCAAATCTTTTTGTTA
This sequence comes from Simochromis diagramma, assembly GCF_900408965.1. Lineage (NCBI taxonomy): Eukaryota > Metazoa > Chordata > Actinopteri > Cichliformes > Cichlidae > Simochromis > Simochromis diagramma. The sequence goes on along the minus strand of NW_024387350.1, from coordinate 1,406,190 downwards.
AAACAAACAGAAGTCTGAAAATATCAGAATCTGATTTACTGCTTGTCATGTGGACTATAAAAGCAACAAAAGTTCTTCCCCTGCAATGCTTTATTTGTTCCCCACAGCAGAGCAATGACCTGAATCCTTCTACATCTTTTTTTCATGTTTTGAAAAACTAAAATCATCTTGTAAATCAAAGCAGCAACTAAACACGTGTTGCATCAAATTTGCATTATTCTTAAAAGTTTTCCATTTACTGATAGTTCCACATGGTTGGAAATGTGTGTGTGAGTGACCTTCACGGCTCTGCATAGTCAAAGGTTGCTGATCCGGTCTGGTCAGTGTCAGGGAGCTGTGTGATCATAAACTCTTCAACTGTCCAATCAGAAAGGTTGTGTACAACAACAGGTCAGGATTTACTGTGCAGGACTTCTCTTGGACTGATCTTTATTCTCCTCCTGAATACTGCGCGCCATATACTGATAACTTTGAGTGTTGTCATGTGACCAGTAAAGTACAAGAAAACTGGACCTGAATCACCATTAAAAGTCACAATAGATAAAATGGAAAGAATGCAGGATGGTGGCTCTGAATTTGAGTGTTATTTGTTAGTTACACGTCTGTTAAAAGTATCTTTTAGTCCATTTAAAAAGGGGACACATCCATGAAAAAAGCACTAATATAAGTTGGTAAACAATCTATGTTGTGTAAAGTGCGAAGACACGGACTCCCTTTTTTATTGTACTCCAAGTGTTTGAGTTATATTAAAAAATTGGTAAGATTTAATTAGCTCAGCCTAGGTTGTTCTCTTTGAAAGTATTTTGAGGTAAGGTAAAACAAAACAAAAAAGACGTCAGTATTACCCTTTTGTCAGTTGAAACATGGCGCCACCTTGTGACTGAAAATCATTTCTGCAGCTCTGAAAACCTTAAAATGTGAATCAAAGTGCAGGTTTTCCTTCTGGTTGTTTCCGTTGCAGTGGTTGTAGTTCTTGTAGTTTTGCTCAGTCAGTGTAATAATCTAGATCAGACAGGCTCACGTGTTGTAATGAGTGAATGAAGTCAGGCTGTAGATTTTCCTTCTTCTAGCTGTACTGACTGACCTTTGACCTCATGTGTTGATGACTCTTCGCCTCTGTCTCCTCTCACAGGGAGAAGATGATCTGCAGGATCCTGCTGCTCATCATCCTCACCTCATGTGTCTCTGGTTAGTTTACAGCTCTCTTTTTTAATTTTTATTTAGAGCAACATTCTTGGAAACCTTTTGTTATGACCAACAGAGGTTCTTTCCCTTCAGCACCCTCTGCTGGTCATAGTGGGATTACTCACAAGCTTATATTTTGGTGGGGTTTTTTATGTTCCTGTGGGTGGTTCAGAATATGCTGTTTGTCGGCTTAGATGCCTTTTAAAACATTTGTGCCTTGGAGAGTTATTGCTTGTGAGTATTAATGATACAACATGTTTACAAGTTTATTTAGTGCAGTGGTTCCCAAACTTTTTTACTAGGCCCCCTTTGTTTTACAAGAAAAATCTTTGGTGATCATTAGTCTTTTAAAATGTGCTATAGAAATAAACTTTGATTTGATTTGATTTAATTAAAGGCCGGTCCGTGAAAATATTGTCGGACATAAACCGGTCTGTGGTGCAAAAAAGGTTGGGGATCGCTGGCATAGTTTACTATAGTATAGTTTACTTTGTGTTTGTTTTTAGTTTTACAGGAAGAAAAAGATTGACAGAACTATTGACAAAGTAAAAGCCTTAAACTTAATTCTGTCTCCAATGTTCATTGAAGCCATTAGCTGTTTGCCAAGTTGGTCAAAGGGAGGCACAATAAGGACAGAACACCTTGTATGAACTTAAGTGTTAGCAGTAACTGGAAATGAACCTTATCCACCAGTTCACAGTTTTATAGTAAGTGTTTTACTGTGAGTTTTGTAGAGGGATTTTCTCCTTTCTGATAGTTCTTACAACACAGAGAGCCATGTCTCGATTGATGATTTTAATGAGTTCATATTGTAAATACATTTCTATAAGAAAACTTTTTTTCAGAAACTCATAAGATAAGATCAAAGAAAAAAGTTATTTCACAACAAATATGATGAATTTTACTGCTGTCACTTCTTTGCTGGACACAAATGAAAACAATTATTCCAGTATAAAAAATACACATGATGCAAAAGGCAGCTGTTGTCTGTTTACCTGCTGGAATTTAGTTTAAATCAAGGTTAATGATATTCAGCATCTTCATAAGAAATTCAGGCTTTATATTGAAATACATGAATCCAGCATGTGCTTTAAATCTGCCGAAAGCATTCAGAGCTGAAAATAAGTTAAATGAAGCCTCATAAAAATCTGTGTACAGGCTACATCCAGAGTAAAATATTGTATGTTTTCTCTGAGCTCACAGTTAAGCTGATGATTCTCAGGTGGAGTAAATACATGCGACAATAAGCACACACAGGAAAACATTAGTGTGCAGTAAATATTAGACAATCTTGTAAGCTTGTACTTTAAGATATATTTGGTTTAGAAAAAGATCTTAGAAAAAGTGAAGGGCCAGAGGGAGAACATATCTACAGTGGGTTTTAAATCTCTGCAAGTTGTATTTGGTGGAATCAGTGAAATATCATAAAACAAATTCCCACAAATACTTTAAAGAGAAGATTGTGTGTGGTTTGATTTGCATTGGATCTGGTCTCCTTTCTTGTTCTGTAGATTTGAGACAAGAAAGACAAAGAAACAATGATGTAACTCACAGCAGAGGAAACAGTTCAGAATTAAAGATGAAACAAACTTACCTCTGCTAGCAGACGAGCCACAGTGTTTACTATGAAACCTATCATGACCATCACAGTACCAAGTATTATAACTGCTATGAGTGCAGTTGTCAAAAAAAACTGAAAATTCTCCAGTTTGGTTGCTGCAAAAGAAAAAAACAGGTGATGTTTTTTAAAAGGCAAAAACAAAAAACGTTTTTGAGCAAAAACATAATTATCTAGCTATAAAGTCTAACAGAAAGTTTAGCGCCTCTTTGGATTGTTGAAGACAAGGCATACTGAAGGAACAAACACCAAGTCCTACATGAAGGCTATGATAAGGTCCAAAATACAAAAGGGTACAAAAATAGAAACTGAGGGGAAGACTGGACTATTTTATATACATGAGGTGATCAGGGAATTGTACAAAGACAGTAATAGGGCTATCCACACAGCAGACGAAGTCAAACTAAACACTAAGTAGGTAAAGCGCAAATAGAAAAGAGCTCATTTGTTTAGTTTTGTTATGTTCAGCATTTCACATGTTACTAGACAGGGACAATTTTAATAATCTACTTACGAATGACATTAAGTCGACGTCTTCCAACACCAAAGCCATAATCAGTGTTCACCTCACACACGTACAGACCCGAGTCATTACTCCTGAGTCTGGACAGCTGAAGTCTGATTCGTCCTTCTCTGAGGGCGTCTTTGTCACTCTGGACTCGTCCTGAAAACTTTTCATCCTGAGACTTTGACACCTCAACACCATTATTGACTTGATAGAGGACAAAGTGTTTATTTTGAACATGGCAGCAGACAATTGAAAGAGTTTTGGAGGATCTGTCAAGTTTGGTGGTGAACGTCCACTCCAGTGTGATCTTGTGGCTATTTTCTGCCTGATAGGAGGTCTGTGTCACATTGACTACAAAGGATCCTGTTGAGGAGACAGAGAGGGAAAGAGAGGAGCAGACACACTGAGAACTGCAACAAATCTGTTGTTGAGCTTTATTTGGAGTTCATAAAGTGAAGCTGTAAACTAACCAGAGACACATGAGGTGAGGATGATGAGCAGCAGGATCCTGCAGATCATCTTCTCCCTGTGAGAGGAGACAGAGGTGAAGAGTCATCAACACATGAGGTCAAAGGTCAGTCAGTACAGCTAGAAGATGGAAAATCTACAGTCTGATTAAAAATCAGACAGCATTTCTGCAGTAAGTTTTCGATGCACACAAAGAGCAACAGCAATAATTATTTAAAAAAATTGAATGTAATTTTGGTAATATAACTCTTCTTGTTGGATTACATCAACACAGAATGGAGATAAGTGACTTTCTGCATTGGGCGTGTCTGGTTGAATCCTTGCATCAGTCTACTGCTCCATGTTGTCTGAAAATGTGTCAGTTCGACCTAAACGCTGTAAAGACATCATAGAGGGAACCTCATCATGAGAAGCACCATGTGGCTACGTGTTTAGAGAAAAGAGAAAAGAAGAGGAGAAACAGGAAAAGATGCAGGTAAGCAGATGTGTCTTTGGATAATGGCATGTATTATGTATCAGTTTCAATGTATGATGAATTATAATGGCTGTTTGTTATTCATTTACATACTCTCTCTCTCACTATATAAAATATATAGTGTATTATCTTACTTATTTTGTATTTGTTGTACTTTATTTGTATTTTCTGTACACTAAACAGGCCAGGACCGCCCCTGCTCAGAGACACAGGCTGATGTGACAAACCAGTAAGTAGGTGTACAGCGTACACTGTAGTCTACAGCACACAGGAGTGTTAGGTTATTATGAACACGTTGGTAAGTTTTCTCGTGGCAAATGAACGAATTGAAACAATTCAGCGTGCTGTGTGTGCAACAGCGCGACAAACATGACCTGTCCTTTTATTAACTGCAGGGCTCGCAAAATTTAAAAATCCCTGGTAGCCCTTCGGCTGAGAATCTGAAATTTCCACTGAAGTCACGGGTAAGAGGTAAGTGGAACCAAGATCTAGGTCATTTGCTTTTTGAAGTTTGCAAAGACTACTAAATTTTGCCAATGGTGGTTCAAACTTTGCAACATAGTACGTTGTTCTAAACAGTTTTTTCAGGAGTTCTTGTTGAGCTTGGTTTATTTTTAGTATGTTTTTTTTTGCAATTGGTTTTACAGTCCTTAAAAAAGCACTGTGTTTTAAAGAACATACATTAAGAAACTGATTCTATTAGATTTATATTCCAAATTTGACAAAATGCTGATTTTATAGCAGCAGAATGATTGTAACTTTAAACATTTAATAAGCTTTCTGCCTGCACAGAATGGATCGTCAAACATACATCATATTGAATACATTATTCAATACTTATTTTTTATCCTTATTACTTTATTATTTTACCACTCGGAAAAAATAAGGTAAGGATTCAGCACCATGATGTAAACTTGTGGCAATAGTATATTCAGTATTCTGGACATTCTAAAATGTCACTGTATGTGCATGTGTGTGTGTGTGTGTGTGTGTGGGTGTGTGTTTTATGTGTATAGATTTTTTTAAATTATTACTCACTTAACACTGTCCAGACATGCCTCCACACAGCCCTGCCCTCCACCACTATCAGCAGCAGCAGAAACCCCTCAACAACAACATTGTACTCACCAGGTAAAACATAGGCAACATTAGCTTTAACCTTGTCCCCACCTGATGACAGTGATATAGTATACTGTGGTTTAGGGGGTTGGGAACCGGAAGGTTGCTGGTTCGATCCCCGGGCTCTCTGTCCTGGTCGTTGTGTCCTTGGGCAAGACACTTTACCCTACCACCTACTGGTGATGGCCAGAGGGGCCGATGGCGCGATATGGCAGCCTCGCTTCTGTCAGTCTGCCCCAGGGCAGCTGTGGCTCCACCAGTGTGTGAATGTGAGAGTGAATGAATAGTGGAATTGTAAAGCGCTTTGGGTGCCTTGAAAAGCGCTTTATAAATGCAATCCATTATTATTATATGGTCCCATATTAGATTCTTGATGAATGTGGGTTTTGTTATTCAGCTTGGTTCTATGAGCACCTGCCCCTTCAAACATCTCCACACAGCCCTGGTGCTGGGCGCCATCTAATGAAAACTTTGAATGCTGTCATATGACAAATAAAGTACAGTTAAATTGGACCTGGATCACCATTAAAAGTCACAATGAATGAAATGGAAAGAATGCATAAATGCACGTTTCACTAATCAACATTTCACATAAACAGTGAACAAGAGCAAAGCAGCATTTCTCTTGTATTTAAACTCTTCTGTTCCAGCAGTCAGAGCAGACTCTGACTCTCTACAGCTCAGTACTCCTCTGCTCGCCCCCCAGGCTCCAGCAACCTGCAAAACAAGGCGATTCAAGGCTCTCTGCGCCTGTTTAGAGTCAAGCCCAACATAACTCTGGTCCTTTTTGAGGCTATTTTTAATTAAAGAGAACTAAGGCAAATTGTCTTTTCTCAACTGAGCAAAATATTTAACTTCTCCGTGGTTACAGATCTGTTATGAACCAAACTGAATTTCTACCAAAATACATCTATTAGTGAAAATGTGTTAGGGTGTTAAATTAATGTCACAAAAATGTGACCAACACATTTAATGTCAATAATAGCAGCTGCATGAATAAAAGAGATATAAACGTCTGACTGCTGTTTCTACCTTTTGACAGGATTGTTCTTTCTGGCTCAAAGTGACTTGTTGCCATATCATGAGAGGTATGTTTGACAGTTTAGAAGCCAACAATGGTTTAAATACAGCTATCTTTTTTTGGCAATGACCAAAAATTACTTTTTGGCACAGCATTCCTTCTAAAACTTAATAATTAAATCTGATTGTCAGATTAGCCTAATGCATAACAATGAGTGCTGTAGCCTGGTGCACAGCAGGCTGCTGCACAGAGATAATCATTACCAAAAATAACTCGCCAGAATTTGATGTTTTATATCGGACGTTGACTCTAGACATGATGTGCTACTAATCTTATTGTAAACTTGAGTTTATTGCTTTTGTGTTATTCAAAGTTTGTTATTCAAACACTAGGCAGTTTGGCATATCTCAGTGCAGGCTACACTGGTTAGTCTTTAGTACTGTGGTGAAGTTTACAGTCATGCTCTGTGTTGGGCTGATGCAGAGAAGATGTGATTAATGTGAATTTGCATCAAAACCAGTTTTTTAAAATTTAGTTGATGATACTGCCCTGGTGTTGGAAATGAGCCGTGCAGGTTACTTAACATCTCTTTGACTTCATTTTCCTTCCATTGTCCAAAGACACATAGTTTGTGGGGTTAGGTTAATTGTTCAATTTTATTTATAGCGCTAAATCATAACAACAGTTGCCTAAAGGCACATAAGGTAGACTGTACAATAATACTTAGGTAATAATATATATACAGAGAAAAACCCAACAATCATATGACCCCCTAAGAGCAAGTGACAGTGGGAAGGAAAAACTCCCTTTTAACAGGAAGAAACCTCCTGCAAAACCACAATACTTTGCCCCACATTCCCCACATTGCATCAATCTTGAGCTTTCTCAATGTTTCACCTTGAGTAGGTTCAATAGCTGCAGCCTGAGCTCAGGTTACAGCAGCTCACTGCCCTCAATAACTGCACCTTCCACCCCCCGATGGTACCCAAGCTTGTGGTATCAAAGCGGTTTTGTGTGTGCGAGGCGTTATCTGCATTTGAGTTGCAGACCTTTTGAGTGCTGTATCTGTGGTTGATGATGAGCGATAGATTTGTTTTCCACCGTGTTCTTCAGATCCTCCTGCACAAGACGAGCTGAATGACCTGCTAATGGAGTAAAGTTTTAGGGTCTCTACCAACTACTGTCAGACAAGGTTTATCATGTGTACATTTCTGCGTGGTCTGAACATGTTTGTAGTCTCCCATTAATGGCTGGTTGCGATATTATAAAAAAACGGGTTTAATCATCAAAGACGAGTTTAAGCTTGCAGCGGTCTCAGCAATACTTTGAGTCTGATCACTTAAATAAAGTCAAAAATACACTTCTCATCATATCAGATTTTTTTTTCACATTTTGTCCTATAAATTCTGTTTCTATTGTAAGATTTTTGGTCATAATATTATTGATGAATTACCTCAAATCGGTTATAATCTGCTAATTACTAATCTGCGAACCACTGTGTGGGATAACCCAGTGAACTAAGATAATAAACTTCATTAATAATAATAAAGCACATTCATATTAAATAAAGATTTTAAAATAAATTATAACTTTATTTTATATATTTCACTACCTAGCTAGAGGATAATCTAATCTAAAAAAAAAAAAAAAAAAACCTCTGTCTGACAGATATTGTTTTTATTATTATCCATCCATCTATCTATCAGATACAAAAGCAGATACCGATCTAACATATCGATCAACATATTAGTTTGATTTGTTCCAGTATTCTTTGTAACACTGCAGTGTATTATAAATGACAGCACACACACATTTGGTTTAAAGTGTATGAGTTACATTAATTATTTTCTTGGGTTACCTGTCTGCTGATCCAGTCCCTCCTGCTTTGAGTAAAAGAGGAGGATGAGGGTGGAGCTTGTTTAAATACAGACCCGAAACAGATGGACTAAACCATCTTCTTTGACAGTATGGGGGAAACTCGGTTTAGTTATTCTGCCTTGCAGTTCTGAAATTGCTTATTTTCATGATTAAGTATTCCTGGTATCAGTTTTGTCTTTTGAGTATAATAAAACTCACATTGTGAAAATGACACCTATGCCCAAGCATCAGTTTACTGCAGGGGTGTCGAACTCCAGGCCTCGAGGGCCGGTGTTGGAATTGATATTTTTTATATTGTCATTTGTGCTAAAATATATAGATATATAATCATTGCCTTTATGTGTCCTAATATGGCTATCATTATGAAGAAAAAGCCAGACAGTCAGAGGATTTATTTTCAACTTTCTAACATTTCCTTTATCTGTCTGTGAGACAAAATGTGCTTTCTTTATTTAGATTGCAGCTTAGTCCAGAGATGAGCTATGTTATACATTTGATAAGCACCGTGTTCTCTTTCTTTTAAAGTCCAAGACTTCGCACCTTTAAATGTTCAGTTGAGACATGACCTATTACAAGTTCCTGTTTTTATAGTTTAGCGAGACGCTTACTTCTGCTTTTCTGCATACACACAGTTTAAGTTCATTGAAAGGTCGTATGTCTATGTATGGTATGGCGGGAAACACACACACATACATGCACCTACAGACACAATACAGACACTGATGTTGTTCAGATATGACTGCTTAAGAATGTCACGTGTATTTGTAATCGCATATTCGTGAATGATTGCTTGCTGACAATAAAAAGGACTGTAGCGAAGGAATCAGTCGAAGTTGGCTAAGGACAGGTGAAGGCCTGGGCTGACTTCCCTCGCGGGCCACAAAGACAAAAGAGCTCTGTCTTGTCTTGTTTTGTCGTGCAGTTAGTGGTCTCGTGTTCCAGCGGGGTTTGTGTCTAGATAAACCCAACAGCCGGTGTCCTGCAGGTTTTAGATGTGTCCTTGATACAACACAGCTGATTTAAATGGCTAAATTAGCTCCTCAACATGTCTTGAAGTTCTCCAGAGGCCTGGTAATGAAATAATCATGTGTTTAAGGTATGTTGACCCAGGGTGTTATCTAAAACCTGCAGGACACCGGCCCTCGAGGCCTGGAGTTCGACACCCCTGCTTTAAAAGGTCCTCACCTTTCCAACAAAAATGCAGGTTTTCAATTGAATCATATATTGTACTGATTAACTTACAAACTGTAGCCTTCTTACACATCATATCAAAGATCTTTTACTTATTTAAGTATTTACTTGCCATAGCAGCCTGTTTAAAAGCACCTGGAGAAAACATCTGTCAGTGAAATATACATTTGTGCATGTGCATATTGTTTTATCTTGACAACATCTACAAGGTTCCCACAAGCTGCAAACCTTTTTTTCATTTCAACCACAAAGGAATGTGAAAGGATGTCACATGGCACAGTGGTAAAGTGTTGATTCTGAAACTTTCCAACCACAACAAGGGGGGCACACTCTACAGCTTGGCTGTAGATAGTCAGAGAATTTGGTGAAGGAAGTTTGTTCACAGGCAGCTCAGCAGGTTTTGGAAAACAGACACACACATAGCGCCAACATCAGAGGTGCTTTGTGTTCTGCAGGAAGCATCTTAAAACTTCAGTTGGACCATCAGGTGTTCCAGGTCTCAGAGGAATGAGATTCTGTAGTTCAAAGTTCAGATTGGATTTAAAACAAGAACAACAGTGAAGCATCAGGAACAGACACTGAACACATGATGTGACATAAATGGCCAAATGGCTTTTTCAGTCTCAGCTGAAGAAGTCACGCTTTAGCTTGAAGTCGTGAAAAGAGATTGCCCGACGTTCTCCTTCAGGATCTTTTGATGGACAGCAGAATTCATGGTTCCAATTACCACAGCAAGTCGAGGTCCTGAAGCAACAAGGTTTTTCCACTGTGGAAGCTAATGAGGATTAAAATGTTTAGTGCATAACCTCTATCTTTGCCAGGATTTAGACGTGACATTGAGGGGGGAATTGGATTTCATCACTAGGTATCACTTAGATAAACATGTGCTTTATTTACCTCTGTGTATTACATAGGGCCTAATTGGAACACTAATTGGCAGAAGTGCACAATAACAAATAGCACCCCCCTCAAAAACCCCACAACATCTGTTACAGTGAATTTGAAGAGTAAAGTTGCATGTTCATAAAAAAAGTGGCCACCAGTGGGCATAGTTTGGAATGCAGATCCTTTATTGAAATTAAGTGAAAATAACACTTGTGCTCTTGTTTTGAGATAGTGTTGTAGTTCTGTAAGAAGATTATTTTCTGCTGAAGAAGTGTGCAATGTAACATATTCAGACACTAACTTCTTTACCATACTATATGTTTAAGATAAAACCTTTCCTTGCTATGTATTTACACAGTTCATCACAAAGCATTGCACAAACTATTACTTTTTTTTTTTTTTTTTTTTTTGTGTCCCGTTTGGATCTTTAGCCATCAGAATTGTTGTCTTAAGGCCAAGAAAGATGCCAAGCGGATTTATTTTACCAAGTGGATCATCATGGCCTTGCCATATTGGTCCATTTGATTGACTTTTATTATAATTATGAATTTATTTTATTTTCAGTTGCTACAAACGGGACAGACATGACTGGGGGATAGGACAGGGAGAAAGAATGAAAGAAAGAGAGGGAGAGAAAGAAAACCAAAGGGGAGAAGAGACGGTGAGAAGGGGGGGGAGAAAGAAAAAAAACCAAACAAACAAAAAAAAAAAACACCTGGGTCACCTGTATGGAGAAAAAAAACAGAAGAGAAAGCAAACAACAAAGAGCAACATAATAAAAAAAACAGCACCATCACAATAAACTAGCTACCAGTAGATATCAGTAGATACTAAATAATAAACGATATTGTGCAGCACGCAAGATAGACAGCACACAATGTGCTTTGAGGCAGCAGCCAAGAAAGCTGTAGTCCGCGTCTGTGAACACCCGTGTGTACACCTGTGTGCATACCTGTGTGGATCAGCATGCTTGCATTCCAAAGGTTTATCCATGTAATGATCTGCTAGGGAGTGTGGGGAGCCACAGCCCCGTCCTCCAGGGTATGAAGCAGGTATGGAGGAGATCAAAACTCCAGACATCCAGAGGCCCCCAGAACACAAGAGACCAAGGAAGACTAACAGAGGGGCAGCCGCGCCACTGTCCCAGTAAGAGCTGAGGAGAGTCCCAGATGAGGGCTCACTCAGCAGCCGCAGAGCAGAAGCCAGGGGGAGTTGCAGTGACGCGCCCGGGAGCTCAGCCGGCAGCCAGCTGTGCCTGAGTGACCGAGCCCCAGGCCGAGAGGCCGGGGGCACCCTACCTCCGAAGTGCCCCGAGCGAGCCCCAGGCTCCAGGCCCCGATAAGCGGCCGCCAAGGAGTGAGCCGGTGTGTACCCGGACGCCCACCCCCAGACACAAAGAACCACCAATGCACCGACACCTGAGGGAGTCCGCCACTGGCAGGGGAAGTGGTGGTGGGTGGAGATAGGCCTCCAAACCTTGGAGGGCCTGAGATGTCCCCAGAGAGGTGGCGTCTGATACCCAACCTGACATATAGACACAGACATACAGGCACACACAGACACAAACATCCATTCCCACCCTCATGCTCTCATATGCACTTACTCCACACTCAACCAACGTGGAGACAGACATAAAGAGACGCTGTACACACGATCACACTCCCCAAGCGTACTCTACAAACCGGGTCTAGGTACCCTTGCCCCTGGAGGGGGGAACTGCACCCAGACCCAGGTGGTGTTACCCTTTTCCCTGCGGTGGGGAGAGGCAGACCGCCCCGACTCCGCAGCAGCAGGGAGGCCCCACACTCCAGACCGCAGTCGGACGGCCAACTCCTCCTAGCCCCCCCGCTCCAGCAGGCCGCAGAGAACGGGGGTGAGAGAAGACTCCAAACCTCCCTCCACCCGCTCATTGTAGTGTTGATGCATGTGTGTTCTAAGGCGCAATTAAAACCCAGGAGGGCATGGAGCTACCTGCCAGAGAGCAGCAGGTAAGCGCATGGTCCCTCCTGCTAGCCCTCAATGTCTACGTGTATTCAAAATTGAGAGGTGGGCAACGACGCCAGGGGTGAGGTGTACACCCTGATGGTAATTTGGACTCCGTGTATCGTGCCCACCCCCAAGATCCTATATGTATGTGTAATGAGAGTGTGAGTAATGTGAATGTCTAAGTTGTGGGATAAAATTGAGGCAGAGGCAGCCAGAAGGGGACAGAGGGGGGGTAACCTCCTCTGCACCCTGGTGACATACCCCTACTCCAAGGCCCTGCATGTGTGGGTGGTTGTGGTGGAGCGGGAAGAGGGAGGCAGCTGGAGATGGGGAGGGAAGGAAGGGAGGGGCAGGTGACCCCTCCCTGGGGCCAGCTCCCCCGCTGACCCCAGTAGGCACTCCCATACTCCGCGACCCGCCAGGGAAAGGGGGCCCAGGCCCATCCAGACCGGGGCCCAGCGCAGCAGCGCCCCCCGGCCCCACAGAGCCCGGGACAGTCCACCCAACCCCACCACAGAGAAAACTGCACCCACCCCACCATCCACTCATCTTCCAGACTACATGAGACAATAGACGCCCAGGCTGAGATCTTCCTCCACCTCTCCTGTATCTCCCCCTCCTGTAGAGAGTTCCTGAGGAGAGGAAAGCTCCTGCAAGGTGTGACAATCTCCCCCACCAGTTGAAGAGCCCCCCAGGTGGCTCGATGCACCGGCGGCACCCTGCGCCAGGGGTGGGCCCCCACGCACCCACCCGCCCACAACCCCGGCAACACACCAACCAGGACCCAAGCCCCCGAGGCCCGGCCAGGGCCCCAGCCCAGAGACGGAGTGCCCCCAGAACCTCACGCCCATCCCGGACCCACCCAGGGGCAGACAGGCTACCAGGTCAGTAACCCACGTCCGTCAGCACAGACCCTCCCCTAGCCCCGCTGCACGCAGCCACGAGGAAACAGTCACCCGAGAGCCAACAGAGCCCCTAACCGGACATGACCGCTACCCCGGGTTGAGCCCCCCAAGGAAGATGCCTCCGGGGAACCCCCCGACGCCCTAAGCCTGTCCCTACACCCACACCAATCACAACAGTGAAGGCGGGACCAAACTATGACCCCCCACCCCCACTAGGTGATGGAGCTGATCAAAGGAGCCCAGAGCAATTGATCTGATGTGGTGGCAGAGGCTGTATCAAGACTAATGTAATCTAATAGATAATTTCTATATTGGTTAGAATTAAGATTGTTTTTATTTTTCCAGTTCATGAGGACAGTTTTCTTGGCTATGCATAGGGCAGTGAAAACCATATGGGCTATATTCTTTTCTGAAGTGACATTATCTAAGCTGCCCAACAAACACACTAAGGGGGAAGTTGGAATGTTACATTTCAGACACTTTGATAAGTCTTCACATATCTCGCGCCAAAACTTCTGCACTGGTGGACAGAACCAAAGAGCGTGAATGTAATTGTCTGGTGTATTGCCTTGACAGTGTGAGCAGTTGTTGGAAGATGTAAAGCCCATCTTGAACATCCGATGACCTGTATAGTGCACTCTATGTAGTATTTTGTATTGTATTAATTGCAGACTGGGATTTTTAATCAATTTAAAGGTTTTTAAGCAAATCTGAGACCAGAAGTTTTGGTCTAAACTGAGTGAGCTGCTGACCAGAAAATAATCCAGACGAGAGTAAGAGTGATGAACATGCGAGAAAAAAGTATATTCCTTAAACTATTACTAAGTAACTCATATTAACTTGTTCAAACGTCAGCACCTCCAAAGTAATAAACTGTCTGATGACGCCCTTATAAACAACTGCAACCACGTGGAAAGTTGGAACAAACTACACAATCACAAACAATATAAACAGGGAAGAAATCAGCAGCAAGCCTTGAATCTTTTTACTGGCTGTACAGTCTTCACAAACGTTGAAACTCACCACCAGATCTATGTAATAACTCAACACGACAGTCCTTCCACTATGATCCCTTTCCACACCTCTACCAGCAGTCTCCTTGTGCAGTCAGGGAGTATTTTGATTGGTGGCCAATTTAGTCTATCAGAGGAGCCCGTCCTTTGTCACAAGGCAGATTTCATATTTTAAAGTCCTCACAGCTTCACTTCTGTTTTTTTTTTTTCTCTGTCAGAAGGTGGCGCCATGTTTCAGCTGATGAATATAATTGTATTATTGACCTCACTTCTTCCACCTTGAACACAGAAGACTTTCACTGACTGCTGCAGTAAAGTTAGACTTAGATCACACATTGACCCACATGAATAATACGTTGAACAGCTGGTTGATGATTCGCAGTTTGGGGGATCTAACGGAAATATTGTGCCTGAACTCATCCTCCTCCTTTCAGCTCAATGACTCACAAACTAAAAACCCACAAGCAGCGTCAGCTTGAGCGGGGGACTAAAACGATAATTATCTGTGGTGTTCACACAAACTACCTGATGCTTCCGACCATCGTGAGAGGCAGCTGAAGAAGATGATGCTGGAGAGCTCCAATCCCGTGCATCTCTGCTTTCTTTCTCGATCGAGAGAAAGAAAGATCCGTGTGTTTTTGTGGGGCGGGGCTAACCATGTGCTGCCTTGCTGTGAAGGTTGGTGTTTCCAGCCCTTTGTTCCTGTCCATCTGAAGTTAACAAGCTCACATTTTTGTCACCTGTTGATCAACTCATTACTACTTGCTCAGTCTTTGACAGAGCATTGAATACAAAGTAAAAAGTAGGTCATTTTTAAAACATTAAACAGCAGTTACAAATGGCTGGAAATATTTATCGATCCATTCGTGTCAGTGTGGTGGGGGCTGGAGCCTGTCCGAGCTTTCATAGTGCGAGAGATGGGGTACACCCTGCAGGGCTAAAACATGGAGACAACCATTCACATTCACACCAGTTAACCTAACCCCACAACTGCATATCTTGGGAGTACCCAGAGAGAACCCACGCAAACTCCAAATAGGCCCAGCTCAGATGATGGACTCAGGACCTACTTGTGAGATAACAGGTCTAAATACTGTGACATCATGCTGCCTGCATTATGTTGCATTATTTCTGTTGAGCAACATTCAAAAGTTATTTATTTGCAGACAACAATAACAATGTGGCATCACTACTGTAGTGAGCCCAGTGTAGACCTTACATGTAGCACGGTCTACATTTAGGCTCACTAGCTGAAGTGGGAAATACTTCAAATAAATAAATAAATACTGAGAACTGAGTTGCAAGGATTGTTAGTAACCTTTGATAACTAAGGATGAAGGTCTTAGTCATGTGACGTTGACATCAAATGTAGTGACATCTATATGTAGGCTAACTACATGAAATGAGCCTACATGTAGGACTTTCCCACTTCAGCTATAACAAACCACCTCCCCTCACTTACCAGAAACTCTACTCAGAAATAGAAGCAGAAGAGTTCCCTTAATCCGGTTGTTCAGTCTGACGTCACTAGCCGTGTCTGGACCTAAACTCCGCTGCAGGTCCATATATCAAACGATCACTATGGCATTACTGAGAGTAGAAAAACTGTCTAAAGTCTTTCATCTTTAATAAAATGATCAGCATTCTGCTCTACCAGGTGTAACAATTGAGTTTAACATCCAGGCATCCATGAAAATGGAATTTATGACATTTAACGGAAGTTAGCAGGGAGTTAGCTCGCTAGCTTCTATCTAAATACAATATAGCATGTCCTGACTGCGGGGTTTTGGAAACAAATTAAAACGTACAGCTCTGTTATCACTTCCAGCATACATGAAGACAGAAAACTAAACAGCAGTGACGTTTGTAGGGTTACTGAAGTTGGGCTAGCTGGTATATAATGATGTGCTACGTGACCGCTAGCGACACAGCTATGTTAGCATAATATAAACAAGCTAACTTTTTTTCCACTCTATAAAAGTTAACGTGAGTGTTCTCGGTGGTCAGGAACAAATGTAATCGCATGGCAGGATGCTGTAAAAGGACCAAACTTCAGCCAGGAGAACAACTGAGATAATCCATCCACAATACGAGGTTAGTCATTCATATACTGCTGCATGGGCTGGGCTGTAGTTACATCCTAAGGTTTTAAAAACTGAGCTTAAATAAATGATTAGCGGTAATAAAAGCCGAGGGAGGTCAACAGGGATCACTGACTGTTTTAGGAGCTTTTTGAGATTAAATAGAAGAAAATACATAACGTTAAACATGTTAACAACACAAAAGCCATATTAAACGTAGACTACTTTAGGCCCGGGAGTAGGATTTAATGACAGCAAAGGCTTCATTCATTAGTCCATAATTCAGCCACACCACTGGTTGATTCCCATAAATATCCACATGGAGTCGATAAAGTTAGACGAGAAAAAAAAAAAGACTCTAAAGTAGCTGGAAGCACCTGGAGCTGCTTAAATTTCCACTTTAAATGGAATTTAGCTGAAAAGAAAGGACAAAGAAGCGACACCTGGTGGCTGCACGACTTAATACACGGGAAACCAAACCAAATAAAAAATGGCTTGTTCAAGTTTGAGAAAAAGCATTGAAGGTGAGGATTCCCAAATGCAGATGAAAATCTGATATTTCATATATTGTAATTTAACAATCATAAAAATAAACTCTTAATAATGTCAGATTATTATATTATCTTATGCCAAGTTAAACCCCTGATTAAAGATTGTGAAATTATTATGTAGTTTTAGTTTGCATTATTCTCCTGAATTAGAAGAAGGGGATAACTATTACATTTATTAAACTGATTTGTATTACATTAGACTGCTGATTTATTGTGAATGGATGATATTGTTTTATGATGCATTATACTGCTGATTTATAAGAAATATTGTTTTCTGAGAATCACGGGCTTGGTGTATTACGATAGCATAAACCGTTCACAAGCTTCTTCTGTCTGAAAAAAGTCAACTTCCCTTAGTTATATCATGGGATGAGCAGAGAAGCAGGTGTGGGGAAGTGGCAATGCCCTAAAAAAGGCCTGGAGATTTAAAAACCTGAGTGGCCTAGGCTCAAAAACTTTTTTGTATATATTTATTTTAGTTCATATTTGAAGTTGATGTCGTGTTACGTTTTGTTCCTGCTGAATATCAGTTTCCACTTAGCTTTAAAATCTGAAAAAAAAAGTCAATTTTTTTCCACTTTAAACTGTTGTTCCATTGTCATAACAGTACAATAATGTAAAATGACTGCCAGAAAAAGCTGAGGTTATTCTGAAGAAAGGGGCAAAAACATTCACTTATAGTATGATTTCTGGCCATTTTACAGCCAAAAATACCAAATAAGTCCAGGCAGCCTGTATGATACTTGGTCAATAAAGGGCTAATATTGACTGGTTCTCACATGCCTGTATTTAGCCACGCCCTTGCTCAAGATGATTGTAGAAGTTGTGATCAGCTCAACCATGATAACAGAAAAATACTTTTAAAGAAGGAGTCAGAGTTTCTTTTTATTATTCCTGCAAAACACTTATCACATTTTTATGGAGATGAATGTGTTTGAAAACCATTTAATTTGTTTACTGCCTCATATATCAACTACTACACCTGCTGCACCCTCTCACCTTTGATGGTGTTTGAGGGACAGAAACAATTAAAAATGAACATAAACTTAAATGCAACATAAGCATCATGTCAGTGGCTGCCTTATCTGTATGTTTAGGATCATTATCCTCCTGCATTGACTGAAACTGAAGGACTGTTTGTTAACTTCAGTGAGAACTCTGACATTTCTAAACTGAAGTTTATTTATATAGAAGAAAGTGTTAACAAGCTTAAAAGTTGATGTGAGCAGTAAATAAAAGGGTTAAACACACAGTTTCACTCTCTAACTGCTCCTCTTCCTGGAGTGAAGCACAGCCTGATAACCCTCCCTCTTCTTCCTGCTCTTAAACACAGCACCTCCTCTCTGTCCACGTGTTTCCTCGTTCCCTCCCCTTCAGATCTGCAGTTTGAAGATGGGTGTAACCAACATGTGGTGACATGTAAGAGCTGACAGGCTCCATTCACTGCAGAAACATGTTGTTGAGATCAGAGCTCAGACTAGTTTCAGTTATAAGGAAGAGAAACTCACACAGTCACTGACACTGAGAGGAGAAATGGCACAGAAAGGAGTTCAGCTGGACCGAGAAACCTTCTCTTGTTCCATCTGTTTGGATCTACTGAAGGATCCGGTGACTACAGCCTGTGGACACAGCTACTGCATGAACTGTATTAAAAGTTTCTGGGATGAAGAGGACAGGAAGGGAATCCACAGCTGCCCTCAGTGCAGGAAGACTTTCACACCGAGGCCTGTCCTGGAGAAAAACACCATGTTAGCAGCTTTAGTGGAGCAGCTGAAGAAGACTGGACTCCAAGCTGCTCCAGCTGATCACTGCTATGCTGGACCTGAAGATGTGGCCTGTGATTTCTGCACTGGGAGGAAGCTGAAAGCCATCAAGTCCTGTTTAGTCTGTCTGACATCTTACTGTGAGAAACACCTCCAACCTCACTATGATGTAGCTCCATTAAAGAAACACAAGCTGGTGGCCCCCTCCAAGAAGCTCCAGGAGAACATCTGCTCTCGTCATGATGAGGTGATGAAGATTTTCTGTCGTACTGATCAGCAGAGTATCTGTTATCTCTGCTTGATGGATGAACATAAAGGCCATGAAACAGTCCCAGCTGCAGCAGAAAGGACTGAGAAGCAGAAGGAGCTCGAGGTGAGACGACTAAACATCCAGCAGAGAATCCAGGAGCGAGAGAAAGATGTGAAGCTGCTTCAACAGGAGGTGGAGGCCATCAATGGCTCTGCTGATAAAGCAGTGGAGGACAGTGAGAAGATGTTCACTGAGCTGATCCGTCTCATCCAGAAAAGAAGCTCTGATGTGAAGCAGCAGGTCAGATCCCAGCAGGAAACTGAAGTGAGTCGAGTCAAAGAGCTTCAGGAGAAGCTGGAGCAGGAGATCGCTGAGCTGAAGAGGAAAGACGGCGAGCTGGAGCAGCTCTCACACACAGAGGATCACAACCAGTTTCTACACAACTACCCCTCACTGTCAGCACTCAGTGAGTCTACACACTCATCCAGCATCAATATTCGTCCTCTGAGCTACTTTGAGGATGTGACAACAGCTGTGTCAGAGACCAGAGATAAACTACAGGACATTCTGAGAGAGGAATGGACAAACATCTCACTGACAGTCACTGAAGTGGATGTTTTACTGTCACCAGCAGAGCCAAAGACCAGAGCTGGATTCTTAAAATATTCACATGAAATCACACTGGATCCAAACACAGCAAACACACATCTGTTATTATCTGAGGGGAACAGAAAAGTAACAAGAATGAAACAACAACAGTCTTATTCTGATCATCCAGACAGATTCACTGGATGTTATCAGGTCCTGAGTAGAGAGAGTCTGACTGGACGTTGTTACTGGGAGGTGGAGTGGAGAGGGGGAGGAGTTCGTGTAGCAGTCGCATACAAGAATATCAGCAGAACAGGGACGGGCGATGAATGTTTTCTTGGAAACAATGACAAATCTTGGGCATTATATTGGGTCACAGGAAGTTTTAAATTTCGACACAACAATGTCCGAACTGACCTCTCAGGTCCTCGGTCCTCCAATATAGGAGTGTACCTGGATCACAGAGCAGGTATTCTGTCTTTCTACAGCGTCTCTGAAACCATGACTCTCCTCCACAGAGTCCAGACCACATTCACTCAGCCGCTCTATGCTGGACTTTATCTTTATGGAGATGGAGCCACTGCAGAGTTGATTAAAGTCAAATAGAGAAGACAGGTTCACGTTGATCCCTGACCATTATATGTACTTGTGTAGTTTCTAAATGAGGCTTTACATTTTAGAAGCTGAGAAGTTCAGTGGTCCATTGATGTGTGAAAATAATATTGCACTGATTCAAACTGTACTTACATTTATATACCTTACATCAATATAAATCTGAATTTGTTCTTATGGCTGATAATCATGTGAGTTTACATTATACTACTCTTCATATTCAGCATGTTTGAAATCTGTCATCAGTCTGGTTAGTGGTTTTATTCTGTAGTTGCTGTAGTGGGTTGTCAAATGCAACAATATATTGGAGCTGCAGTGATTCATCAGTTAGTCAATGATTAGAGAATTGATTGTTTTATCATTATTTTAGTCACATTTAAAGCTGCTTCCAGTTTCTGAAATGTGAAGAAAATTGATTTTCTTGATCATATATGACTGTAAACTTAATGTGTTTGAGATTTGAACTTTTAAAATGTAACAAAAATGATTTATACATTTAAATACAGACACTAAATGATACAGGCCTGTATATTGTGGAGGATAGACATGTTTCATTGCCCTGAGCTGTGTCTGGCAGGCAGAGCGTCTCCACAAATCTGAAGCTTCTGATTTGGAGAAAATGAGCTGAGGGAGACACCTGGTGGACAAACACAGACATGACAGGAAGAAAGACTAAAGTGCAGAGTGGAGAAAAACAGCTGGAAATACTTGTTGGAAAGGATTGTCATGCTTCAGACAAACACACAGCACACACTCTAACAGTCCTTTATTTGCACTGAAGGAGACACGTGAAGAAACCAAATCATACAATAATGAAGTGAACACATTTATAGTCAGTGTTCAAGATGATGGATAGAAATGAAAATCATGAAGCATTTGTTCACGTTAAGGTCTGTTTCTTACAGCAGAAGCAGCATTTACATGAACTCACTGGCCTTTTTCCACTGAACGTTCTCTTCTTCATCAACTCATCTTCCTAAAATGTGGATCTACCAACAGTTTATTTCTTTGTTATTATGATTAAAATGTCAAACAAATATATTTTCCACTTTTTGTGTGACAGATGCAGGAAGTTCTCAGTCCTGCATGTGGAGAAATCTGCTGTTAAATCAGAACATTAACAGGTTTCAGGTTGTAATCAAACACATATTACTGTGTATCATGTGTCAGCAGGCATGTGTTAACAGGGATTATAAGACACTTTAGTGGCTTTAATGTATATTTATATGTTTAACATATTTCTGTTTGTTCACATATAAAAACATGTGTTTCGTGTCTGTTTATCTTTGACCTTGTAATTAGTTCAACACTTGTCCAACATCAGCATGCTTTTGAGAAAGAGGAGGTTTTAACCGACCAGCAGGTCTGTAACCCGGAGAGGAACTCTAGTCTGGACCAGGAGGACCCAGAGCCTCCACAGATTAAAGAGGAACAGGAGGAAGTGTGCAGAAGTCAGGAGGGAAGCAGGAGACTGATACTTTCATGGAGACTCCTGCTTATGGGGAAAGTGCCCACAGTGAACCAGAACCAAACAGCGAGCAGCTCCTTTCTCCCAGCTCTCCTGAAGCAGAGAGCCGAGATCATGAAGAAAATCAGCATGTGGACTCAAGATCAACTAGAAATGCAGAGCTGAAGAAGAGACGTCACAGTCAGAGAGTAGACAACACTCCTGTGTCAGTCAGTCAAAGTAGAACGGACGCAAAGAATAAGTCTGTACAATGTGACATGTGTGGAAAAACTTTGCAGAATAAATACAAAATGACTAGACATCTAAGAATTCACACAGGAGAGAAACTGTATTCCTGTAGCACCTGTGGAAAAAAATTTGCTCACCCATCAACGTTGAAAACACACACGAGAATTCACACAGGTGAGAAGCCGTATTCCTGTGGTACCTGTGGGAAAAGATTTGTCCAGAGGATGCACTTAAAGAATCACATGAGAATTCATACTGGTTAAATGTTCATACTTGTAAAATGTGGGAAAACTGTGAGTCATTGCTGGACACCTGAGTGAAAAGATGATCCATATTTAAGTCAATATTTTAGACCCAGAACAGTAAAGAAATGTCAGCATTGTTTGTTCAGTTTATTACCTTATATTATATTAATTGTAACAGGGAAAGTTTGATCTGACATTTCACAAAGGTTAAAGTTCAGTGTGCTCCTGTTCTGCTGGTTCATTGTTTAATTTTATTGATTTAAGTGTGGTTCATGTGTTTTTTAAGATTTATTATGATTATGATTTTTTTCTTACAAAGATGATAATCTCAAATGTGTGAAAGCAGCATAACAGAGTGTTCTGCCTTATTTAACACAGGTTTTTCTTTGTGTTTCTGACAGCGGCATTCCATCAGGACAAGCTTGCCCTGTCAAATTTAAACAATACTGATAAATTTAAATGTACCAAAGTAAAGCGATGTCTCTCCTTTCATTTCAGACAGCACAGTCATAAAGCTCCTCACTTTCATTTAATGTTTAATATATTTATGTTACTGCCGTCTTGTGGCTGCAGTTGGTTATTGTCACTGAAAGCTGTTCTTCTTTCATATGTAGTTATCTTGGTCCATGTGTACGTCTCCCATTAACAATGACTGGAGCTTGTCAAGCTGTGAGGCCAACAGCTTGTTTCTGGTGGTTTGTGCGAGTTAATTGCCCCTGTGAAATGAATTTATTGGCTCAAATTATGTTTTGTTTTGTTTGTTTTTTTGTCGTGTGCAATTTATGACATGAAAGTAATTTCATAGTTTAGACCAGGGGTAGGCAACCTTTCTGATGAGGAGTGCCATCTAAAATTTCCACAGAAGTCAATATGCCGTATGATTGCATTAGCAATAAATTTAATAACGCTCTATATTAACAGTTGCACACTATATAGAACAACATTATACAATTATATTTGTTCGCAGATGTTTGATATGCTGCAAATAAACTCAGCCGATATGGCATGTTTGTTGATACAGGGATACAAATGTTAATGTGATCTTTGAACTTTGAAACTTGAAACTTTGCTAGACCCGCCCCTGCACAGTTACCAGCTGTCAGCAACTTAGAAAAGGATCCTGGTGTTATTTGTCTCTCAGAAACAGCTTATAACTTCCCTTCAACTCATTCATGTCGCCTAAAAGGTAAACAAGCAAGAGAGATGGGACTTGTGTTAGAAATGCTGATCAGCTGATCATTGATCAGTTTTGTGATTGAAGTAGCAACAGGAAAGGGAGGGGGAGAGAATGAGAGAAGAAGAAACAGCTGTGCAGCATAAAAACGCAGAATAACTCCAGCGTTGTGTCTTTTTCCATTCTAGCTGAAGTCCGGGACAAACTGTTCCCTTTTCAGCTCAATACGAAATGCATAATATTTGTGTTCCTTCTCCACTGGTGCAGGCAAGCTACAGTTGTAGCCACAGCTGCCCTGGGGCAGACTGTCAGAAACGAGGCTGCCATATTGCGCCATCGGCCCCTCTGGCCAACACCAGTAGGCAATAGGTGAAGTGTCTTTCCCAAGGACACAATGGCCGAGACTGTCCAAGGCGGGGCTTGAACCAACAACCTTCATACATCTCAATCAATCTTTATTTATAAAGCACTTTTCATACAAAAAAAAATGTAGCACAAAGTGCTTTACATGGTTAAAAGCAGCCCACCCCACCTCCAACTCACTCCCCGCACTCTCATTAACATAAACAGTGTGAATACACACATATCCCCCCACACCACACACACACACACACGCGCACACTTAAAGAGTAAAATTGGGCTGGGCTCGCATGAGCCAAGTGAGGAAACACTATCACAGGGAGCCGTCTGCACCGGGAGCCGGTCACAGACCGCAGCCTCCAGGCTGGGCACACAGCAGGAGGGAGGCAAAGGAGCCCCCCAGCCAGGCTGAGAGGACCCCCAGAACCCAGCAGCCACAGTCGATCACAGCCCCGGTGCAGAGAGCGCCCTCTGAGGAAACACTGGAGATATGACACAATAGGATATGTACAGGGTAAAACGATAAAATAAATATGAACGGGATACAATATAAATATAAATATAAATAGAGTAAGAAGATTAAAAAATGAATAAGAATAAAATCAATAAATATTAGGTAAAACCTAAATTAATAAATAGAATAACAGGATAGAATAAATAAGCATAAAATAAATAAACGCTAAGGTGAAAGCTAAATTAAAAAGGTGGGTCTTGAGCCTGTTCTTAAAAACATGTACGTTCTCTGCGGCCCTGAGCTCCTCCGGCAGGCTGTTCCACAGACGAGGACCATACCACTGAAAAGCTGCCTCTCCGTGAGTATGTGTCCTGACTTTAGGGACAATCAAAAGGCCAGTACCAGAGGACCTCAGGGTCCGCGAGGGTTCATATGGTAAAAGCAGAGTTGGCAGTTCGTCTACAAGACGAACTGGCAACTCTTGAGCCACGATCGCCCCCATGATGGATGTTTTACTGTCACCACCAGAGCCAAAGACCAGAGCTGGATTCTTAAAATGTTCACATTAAATCCCTACAGCTTCCTCCCACAGTCCAAATAAATGCACTTAGTGGGGATAGGTTAATTGGAAACACTAAATTGCCCATAGGTTTGAATGGGGTAAATGTGAGTGTGACTGGTTTCCTCTGTCTATGTGTTAGCCCTGCGACAGACTGGCGACCTGTCCAGGGTGTAACCTGCCTCTTGCTCAGCTGGGATAGGCTCCAGCGCCCCCAGGGGACCCTAAAAGGGTAAGCAGAAGTGAATGGATGGAACTACAGTCTTATTCTGATCATCCAGACAGATTAACTGAATATTATCAGGTCCTGAGTAGAGAGAGTCTGACTGGATGTTGCTACTGGGAGGAGGAGTCTAAAGAGGTTAAAGGAAAAAGACGTGGAAAATCTTTCTTCCTGAATTGATTACTACAAAGGTAATCATGGAACTTGCAGATAAGAAACAGATTTATAAATCCAAATGTGATCAAATAAAGTGCAACAACATAGAAAAAAAGCAACTTATGTCAAACACTCATCTCTGAACTTGAGTACACATGCTTTATTGCACTAGTTATCATAAATATAAAGCCAACATTCGTCTATTCTCCTACTCCTAATCTTGTTTTATGTATGTGGCTAGAGACTGACCACATATGCAGTAACAAATAAAAACATAAATAAGCGCGCTTATTTTTTTTCCATATATTGTCGCAGTTACACATGCGACTCTCCCCTCTTTTAACAGCTGACAATAAACAGTTTTAATAACAACAGATGCTTATAAGCTAACATGATGCCAGCTAATGCTAGGTTCCAGTGTCTGAAAAAATCACACTTTCCCTCTGATAAATTGTTTGAATACATTCTCACATAGCACGAAGGTTTCTTTGCTAAGTTTCCAAGTGCAGTTATGTTGGATTCACGTCATAGAAGGTTTCTCTAATGCTGCCTAAAACAAGAGGCTAACAGCACTCTACAGCCAGTGCTGAGATTTTACACACCATACCTCTAAGCTCATTTTTGGTGATACCAGAATGATTTGGTGTAAGGCAGATAAACAGAATTCCCACGAATCCAGGACTATCCAATACTGCTGCTCCCTGGTTAGTGCAACATAGGCAAAACTGCTGGAGTTATAAAAGTTCAATCCCTATAGAGAACTGAGGGAGTTCATGACTTCACAAAAGACCGAAAATACAAATCAGGAGTCACAACTGTAAAAAAATAAATAAATAAATAATAATAATAATAATAATAATAATAATAATAATAATTGTACTACTCCCACAGATGAGCAACTTGAAACTTGAAATTCTGGATTTATTTATTTATTCATTTGTTTATTTTTTTTTAATCTGAAAAATCACGACTTAACTTTTCACAGAAACAGTGAATACTTAATACTTAATAGTATTTCCTCGGAACCTGCTTTTGTCTGATCATTTTTTGTCAGTGTCCCGGCACACTGCTGCAACAAACAAGTCAGTTTATTCTGAACTGGGTGATGACTCCTTTAAATGAAAATTAGCTTGTAGCTTGTTATCTGTCTAATGATGTGACTGGATATGTGAGCTCAAATATTATTTGTTGAATTTAGCCTGTTGCATCAGTTGCTCACTTTCTATTATCTCGGGGTTAACAAACTCAGTTGTTGCTTACTCTGCAGTCTGGAAGAGGACCCTGTACTCTGCACAGACTTGGATGAGCTTTGTTAAACGAGGTTCATGTTAACAGTTTAAATTACGCATTTTTTGGAGGCAGTGACAACCAAAGACAACGGTGTTTGTTACAATCTGAGAAAGGAAGAAGCAACCCATGTATGTTTTTATTATGTTTTTCTGCTTCTATTGCTACTGTTAGTGATGCAAAAAAGCAAGAATGTGCATAGACTATTATTAGTACAAGTAGTAGTAGGATTAAGTAGTCATAAATTATTAGATATATGAGAATTTGTAAGTTTTTGAGATTTCTATATCATCAATGTGATTTTTGTTTTTCCCACCAAAACACTTGTGATGCAAATTCATATTTATTTTTTTATCTGTCAGGTTCAATAAACACTACATTTTTCACTCTAATTTTCTGCCAATTATTTTATGATTAATGCTTTAAAGAGTTAAAGAGGTTGTGTCATTAACATAATGCTTTTAGAGGACTGTAGCTCATTCTGTGTGTCTGTAGCAAAGTATTTAAACAGTTAAAAAAAATTCTCAGTTTAAGTAACAGGTACAAAAAAAAATCCTTGAAATGAAGCTCAAAAAATCTAGAGAGAACTATGGTGCAAGTTGATTTCGAACTTATTTTCATAAAAAGGGCGATCGTGGCAGTTTGTCTTTTAACCAGAAGGTTGCTGGTTCTAGTCCCGGCTCGGACAGTCTAGGTTGTTGTGTCCTTGGGCAAGACACTTCACCTACTGCCTACTGGTGGTGGTCAGAGGGCCTGGTGGCGCCAGTGTCCGGCAGCCTCGCCTCTCTCAGGGTAGCTGTGGCTACAATGTAGCTTGCCATCACCAGTGTGTGAATGTGTGTGTGAATGAGTGGAAGGCTGAATGTGTAAAGCGCTTTGGGGTCCTTAGGGACTAGTAAAGGGCTATATAAATACAGGCCAAAAATAGCATCTACATTTGGATGGTAAACACTCCTTTAAACACCATCACAGAAAACAGATTTCACAGTGTTGCTGTTTTCTATATGTTGAAACATATAGAAAACCTTGTGTCAGATATATATTTTTGCAACTCTGAATATAAAAAAAAAATATGTCAAATATTTTGAGAGCAAATTTTTCTTCTGGTTGCTTCCAATGCTGTGTTTGTAGTTCATGTAGTTTTGGTCAGTCAGTGTAATAATCAGCATCATGAACAGGATCAGATGTTGTGATGAGTGAATGAAGTCAGACTGTAGATTTTCATTCTTCTAGCTGTACTGACTGACCTTTGACCTCATGTGTTGATGACTCTTCACCTCTGTCTCCTCTCACAGGGAGAAGATGATCTGCAGGATCCTGCTGCTCATCATCCTCACCTCATGTGTCTCTGGTTAGTTTACAGCTTCACTTTATGAACTCCAAATAAAGCTCAACAACAGATTTGTTCCAGTTCTCAGTGTGTCTGCTCCTCTCTTTCCCTCTCTGTCTCCTCAACAGGATCATTTGTAGTCAATGTGACACAGACCTCCTATCAAGCAGAGGAGAACCACAACATCACACTGGAGTGGACGTTCACCATCATAGATGACATGTCTTTGATTAGTGTCCTCTGTTATCAGAAAATTGAAGAAAAAATAGTAGTCTTGTACAATTTTGTTCATTATTTTGAGGTGTCAGAGTCTCAGGATGAAAAGTTTTCAGGACGAGTCCAGAGTGACAAAGACGCCCTCAGAGAAGGACGAATCAGACTTCAGCTGTCCAGACTCAGGACTGAGGACTCGGGTCTTTATGTTTGTGCAGTGTTTACTAACTACTCCTCAGGTTCAGCAAAATGTGATCTCAAAATCACTGGTAAGTTTATTCAGTAGAATTAATAGACTTTTCAATTTTCACTCTTTCACTGGCTGGACTTTTAATCTGCACTTGATGGAGTTTAATTGTTGAGAATTTTATTATTAGTCAAGATCAGCTTTCATAATTAAAACACATTTCATGCATGTAAGACAAACATCAAAATGTGCCCATGCTGGACATGAACATATGTTAACTGTTTCTTTCTTCTTCTTTTTTTCTTTCTTTTTTTGTCTTTTACAGCAGCTTCTGATCAACTCAGAGATCGACTTTAACACCCAACACAGTTGGGAATGGCACTGACAGCACCACCTCTGATGTGGTGTTTGCCATAATTCAGAAAGAAAGTGCAGACACAAGACTTATTTATAGCTGTAGAGATGAGTTTCTCAGATTACAAGTAATAAATCCAAGTTTCTTTGATGATTTTACATCTCATCAACACCAAATAATTTAATTCCAATTTCTTGTTTAAAATGTATTTTCTGTTTTTTTACAACCTGCAAAATGATCATTAAAGAAATTAATTATAGGATTTGACAAAAGTATTTTTTGTTATGGTGTGCTGGCTCTGTGAAGAAACAATACTGGCTTTATCAAGGCTTTCTGTGTTGGGTAAAAATCAACAAAAACAAAACATCAGCTATTTAACACTAATAAAGTGATTGAAGACACTGAGACCTGAGGGCCATGGCCACAAGAAGAAGCATAAATACTCACAGACAGGTAAGTCAAAATTGTTTTATAGTTTTGATATGGACCAAAGAATATACAGATGACTTTCTGAAAAGGTTTGGTGTGAGTAAGGCAGCAAATGGAATTAAACCCAAAAATTAGTTAAGTGAGAGACATTTTAACCATCAGGATAATAAAGAGAATGAAGAAGAGATAACAGTGAAATTCTGAAAAAAAAAAGTTTTATTTGAATCAATTTGATTTTTAACATGAAACAAAGTAACACTTCTCAATGTTTGTTTTTTTAACATTAGTCAGAAAATTATATATTTATATATCAGTTTGAATTAGCACTTTGAGCAAAATGGCAGTGGTGAAATGTATTTTTAGTTAGCTTCTGAAAAGAAACCAGTTTATTAAAAAAATGACTAAATAAATGTAGGTTAAAAAAAAAACAAAAGCATTTAAACATCTAGTAGAATGGAAACCTCCAGAGTCACAAAATTAAAATATAGAACTTGAATAAATGTGAATAATTCACAGTATTCTACTAAAAAAAATATATCGTGTACAAAAATATTTACAGCAATTATGACACAGAGTGTATTTTTATAGTTCAGAGATTTCACAAATCTCCCTGTAGGTTTAGGGGAAACTAGCCTACATCGATAATTTGAGAGTAACAGTTGTCGCTGCTAAAGCTAACTTTAATCTTGTTTTATGATGCTTTAGTAAATAAAATGAAGTAGAAAAATGCTACATTTTAGGAAAAAACTCATTTGATTTAAGTTTGATGTGCTGATAATGTATAAAACAAACAAAAAAATCATAAGGAAGCGTTAAAGCTAATTTTATGTTTATTGGTAATGAGATGTGGTTCCCAAATGAAGCATCATTCTTGTGTATGTCCATTTGCGTCTTGGGATTACAACCATAACTTATTATTGCAATATTAAACTGTACAAAAAGTTAATCAACTGTTTCCTATATGAGTACTTTGTACACACTAATTTCCCCAAAAATAATCTGACTTAAAACCAAACATCTCTTCTGAGAAAACTTTAGCCTACTTCAAAGGATGTTAGATCTGAGAGGAACTGCAGCCAATCTATACGCTCATGAAGTGATGACATTTGGAAAAAAAAAAAAAAAAAGTTCAGGCGTTATTGCTTAGTCTAGATGTCACAAATAAGCTACCTTGCTTATTTTACTTCCTTTGGTATGAAGTTTGCAGTGTGGTTAGGCAACAATAATAATAAGTCAGTTAAATGCAGGAAAAGTTGTGATTTGGGTAAAAAGAGTTAACATTTCTTCAATCCTTCTTTTTCTTCGATGCAATTTTGGACTGCCTCTTTGAGCTTCCCAAATTGCTCAGTTTCAAACAATTCAATTAAAATCAGTTTAAAGTCCTTCATATAGTCTTAGAAAAAATACTAAATGAGACCAATAAATTTGAACAAAAACATATAAAAAATAAGAAATAACAATAAGAAATCAGTTAAAGCTAGCTTCATGTTTACAGGTTGATGTTAATTCCTTGGTTGTTCACTTCACAATCCATACTAGCTTTGGGAAAAAAACACATGTTGTGCTCATGTCCATGTGCTACGAAAGACAGTCTCTGCCTATATGTTGATGGAAGAGGATAACATTCAAGGTGCTAAGAGGAAGAGGAGGATAAAGAGAATGGAGAGAAGGGGAAGACCGAGGAAGAACCTTCAGAAGAATTGAGGAGCTGATCACACCATGCCGGCTCGTCCAGGTTTATTTCAACAAATGGGTCACTGGAGCAAACTGCTGTGAGAGAGGACAAAGATTGGGATTGAAGAAGACAGTGGATTGCAAAATGGAAAATGCCAACTTATCTGCAAACACCTAATCACTGTGCAGCAGTAAAACATTAAAAAAGTGCCACAGAAACAGATAATGTTCACTTTTAGAGTAAAACTGATGGATCACTTCTGCAGCCAAGACTTTTAAAATGCAGACATTTTCATTTAAAGCCAAATGGTCTCTACCTTCAGTTGGTCACTGACCTGTTGCTACTGTAGGTCTACCTTTTGAATTTTGCGTGAAGTAAAAACATTTCAGGAAAAAAGTCCACATTTGGAGGTAGGGATTGATGAGGGAGACATAATTCACATCACTCCTTAGACCAGCGACCACAGTAAGAGTCCCATATACAGCTGTGGTTGGACGTTTCCGTACACTCATTATCGGCATGAATGTCATGGTAAATAGTCTGACAAGGATAAAGCCTATTAAATTTTTAATTGTAATCATGGTTGACTACAACTGGCAGGTTTTCTTTGCCGCATAAAACAATTTGTTTAGCAGCACTTATTGGAATAAATATAGGGGCAATCGTGGCTCAAGAGTTGGCAGTTCGTCTTGTAATCGGAAGGTTGCCGGTTTGAGCCCCGACTCCGACAGTCTCAGTCATTGTGTCCTTGGGCAAGACACTTCACCCGTTGCCTACTGGTGGTGGGCAGAGGGCCTGGTGGCGCCAGTGTCCGGCAGCCTCGCCTCTGTCAGTGCGCCCCAGGGTGGCTGTGGCTACAATGTAGCTTGCCATCACCAGTGTGTGAATGTGTGGATGACTGGATGTAGTGTAAAGTAAAACGCTATACAAATACAGGCCATTTACCATAAAGAGTTGAGCCATATGTATACAAAGAATTTCAGTGAATATTTCATGTTTTGTCTTTAGACATACATAGAAGCGAGTTATATTTTGGAGCTTCATGGTAAACTTTCTCGTGCAAGTCCTGCATGATTTCTGAAAATGCAATAGAGAAATGACCGTACTGCTTTGTGTTTGTATTTGCATTATTAAAGAAAAATCTTACTTGGGTTGTTGTTGTTTTCATTCTGCTGCTCCCCAGTAGCATCAAAGAAAAGGCTGGTACTGCTCGGTGGGTTGGATATCTTGTCAGCTTCATCGCTACTCAGTGAGGGAGTGGTGTTTTCAGCGGGTGAAGTCTCCACACCGTTTGCTTCTGGCTGTTCCTCAGGAGCTGAGTAGAGAGGTCAAACAGAAGACAAACAGGATTTGTAAGATAAGGTGTAACTTTCTTTAGTGCTGCAGAGTTTTGGGTAATCCCCACGATGCTAAAGATATTATTTTGTGTAGTTTAAAGCCCTTCCCACAACATACAGTACTTTTTTCGAAACATGTAATTTGCAATCTTATTTGTAATTTGTAATCTTACTGTGTCTCTGTCCTACCCAAATAATTTTACTTTACTTCTAAAAAAATAACTTATTGATGGCAAAATATCTTGCCTTGTAGTTTAGGCTGTTTAGAAATAATGGCGTAGTGTGGAGGCATATATTCTTGGACCTCTCTGGGCCGCTTATTACAAACAGAGCATTGTTTAAATCCTACTTTAGTGTTGATGCTGATCATGAGTAAAACACAGTGTCACAAAGCTCAAATCTCTCAGTGTGGTTTCTTGTGAATGACAATGCGTTCACAGTACTCAGAGGCAAGAAGTCATGAAGTACAAATACATAGTTACTATACCTAAGTACAATTTTCAGGTATCTGTACTTTACTTAGTAGTAATTTAAACTTAGTAGTTTTTTAACGTTTACATTTTTAAACAACACAGAAATGACTGCAGGTGTCCATAAGTTGCTGCGGTACTTTAGCATCTAGTTAGCCTTACACAAGTGGAGCGAGCATAAAGGTAGTAACATGATTTGTCAGGTAACTTTACATGCAGAATTTTTATCAGCTAAACAAACATCAGAAAACACAAAAAATGCTTGTGTGCAGTTTGTCTCACAGTGAGTTGTAGATAAAAATCCAGCTGCTGTATTTCACAGGAAGAGAAAAGAAAGAGAGCTAACTTCACTCAGATATAGAAAAAGATAAGAAAGACGGGACAGGAGAGGAAGAAGAGAGCTTAGATTTAAAGGTAAGGACTGCTGATTTAAAGCTCACATGTAAGTCATTGTGTTGTTAAATCAGATATTGGGTCTGTACATATGACATTATGTTTTTTTCATAGTGTGAAACATGCTCAAAATAAAACTGAGGCAGACTAACTGTTGCATGTTAGTGCAGGATAAACGGCTTAGTTTGCTGTACTGTGATGGATTTAAAGTATAGAACAGAGTGTGACTGGTGCACAGTGGTTGTGGTTTCATGCTCAGAGTTAGTTTACATCAAGTGTAGCAGTGGTTCTATAATACTTTTCTAATCTACCTGAGGACCCAAAGTGTTTTTTAGGACTATAATTAACCAATATGTGTTCCTAGTAGCGAAACAGTAGTAGAATTTCTCAGATGTGTTCTATTGAGATCTGGTGAATATGAAAATTCTAGTGCTATTATGATGGCCATGAAGGACATGAAGGATTTTCGCGTGCTCGTCAAAAATATAATTTATAGTCAGGAGCTTTACATTTTATTCACTTGAAAAATTTTTAACTTTTTCTTTGAGAACTGAAAAACAGTTTCATTTTGTACCGTTCTCTCCAGTGGAGTCCTTTTCCTCCGACTGTAGACTCGTGCCATTAGCGACCGGTGGAGGTGAAAGGTCATCGGTGGCTTCAATATCTTTAGGTACTGGTCGCTCTGAGATGTGACACACATACAAACGCCAAAGCAAACTCATTAGGATCATCTTAAGTGCAGACATGTATATATAAAATGTAATTCCACAGAAACACACCCAGATCATCCAGGTAGACTGGCTCAAAGGTGCCAGTGGGCTGGTTGAGATGACCAACAGGATTTGGACGCTGGAGGTCAAATGAATATGTCTGCACAAACAAACAAAAAAGCAAGCAAGATACTAATAAGCGAACATGATGTGTGTGTACCTGTTTTAATTGTAATATAATAAGCAAAGGCTAAGTGCACAGAAAACAATTTCTACTTCCATTTCTTTTTCTTACCCTGGAGGCTCGCCTCAAGAGGTAGAGGATGATACACAGAATTATAATCACTATGATGATAAGCGCCAGGACAACATAACCTAGAGACAAAGATAAGCAGAGCTGTTTTAAAAGAAGTGGTAATAACATTGGGACCACCCAAAAAAGGGAATGGGCTTTAAAAATTAATATTATGCTGTTATTCTTATGTTGTTAAACTCCTTAGAACATCACTTAAAAAATATAAAAGTATTTAAAAATGCAAAAGTAGAATTGTAGAGAAATTACAGTGTCAATTTTTTATCATGTAATCAGCATTGCAACCACAAGGGGACACTAGCATTTTTTATGGTTGATTTTTTTTTAGTCCCACCAAGTAAGAAAAACTAAAAGGTGTCTCGCCCAGGCAGCATACACATTTGAGCCAAATCTAGCCTACTTTTGGCACTGGCCAGTGTTCTGTGTGGCATGTCGTGTCAAAACTTTAGTGGAACTGTGGCTGAGTAGTGGTAACCAGGCACATCCTGAGTAAGTGCTGCCAGTCACAACCCAAGGCAGCTCACAGGAAACCACTGATATGTGCCAAAAATTCCGTTAACATCTAAAAAATTTC
Organism: Simochromis diagramma; assembly: GCF_900408965.1. Taxonomy (NCBI): domain Eukaryota; kingdom Metazoa; phylum Chordata; class Actinopteri; order Cichliformes; family Cichlidae; genus Simochromis; species Simochromis diagramma. The sequence continues at coordinate 1,371,953 of NW_024387350.1, read as the reverse complement.
ACTGTTTTGTTTTTTCTTTTGTTTTTTTTAAATATAGATTCTAGATCCTATTTATTACCACTGAAACAACTGGCCACTGTAGTTTTAAGAAGTTCACTACAACATTAGTGTCCATTTGGACAGTTGAAAATGATAGCAGAATAAAACAGACAGATGTTTAAATACATAATAGATAATATAATAAAGATTCTTACCTGCAGACGAGCCAGCTGGAGGGGGTGCTAAAAGAAACAAACAGCAGGCTCAGTAATTCAGCTAAAGTCAGTTTATGTTTTTTTATAATAGAAAAGTGAAGCAAATTCACTTTATAGGTAAAAGCGTAGCATATGTCTGAATATTTAAATTACAAGAGGATGAGCATTTGATTTTTCTTTAGTTAATTTGCAACATTTACAAGTGACTTTCTGTTTAGCAGGCACTATTTAAGCATAGTGATTCAATTTAAGTCAGTAACTCCTTTCCATCTATCCATATCTCCTGTTAGTATCCATGTGATTACTATTCAGAAACTGCTTTTCAAAAAAAAAAAAAAACTTTAAGGATTATTTCGGTTTAATATCCCAAAGAATCGATTAAGGTGTTCCACAAGGATCAGTACTGGGCCCCTTTTAATACTTGTTTGTTTACAATTTTATTACAATGATACTTTTATATCTACTACTTACGTACTTTTCTATCTACCCCTCACCAGGTCTGCCTTTGTTTTAGTCCTGTCTATAGGAAATACCCTAAAACCTGCAAATTAAAATACCCTGAACTTTGGTTCGATTGCAGGCTGTCCAACAAAGTTCAAACTGAACTTGGAGTGTATTTCTATTTTCAATAGGACGATATGTTTTTCTCTCTACTATACATTAAAATTACTTTTTATAATCCACAACAAGAACTATCTAGCTAATGGCCAAGTTTAAATAAAGCAATGAACCTATTTCTATTTCATGTTGACTTTGTGATTTCCAAAAATATTTCTGCTGATATGTTGCTTCTTTTGGATTATTTATAATGTGACTAACCCTTATTCTAAATCTTAGTTAACTTTATTGTTTTAATTGTCTTTAAAATGATAGATAATGATAGATAAAGATGTTTTACATGTTACATGTTTGTTTTGAGCACTATATATCATTTTAGATACAAGAGATCAAAAGTCAAGCAGAAACTTATTCCTTCTGCTTGACAATATGGCTCAAATGATTAACCTGAATTGATATTTAAGTCCTAATTTTAAAAAAGAAAGAGGAAAAAAGGGGTACAAGTGTGCTGCTTTGTGGTCCTTTTATGTGATACGGTGACGTGCCACTGTGTCTGAATATTCAGTTTGACGGTGTGTTAGAATAGGGTGAGAGTGTTTGAGTGGTTGTGTCTGCAGCCTGCTTACAGCTACAGAGCGTGTGAGCCTGCGAGTGTTGTGGTTTGATGCACAGGAAGACAACTTGGGGCGCAGAACTTGTGCATGCGCTTTCTGAATATGTGACGGTACCTGTAGTTCCTGAGCTGGTACTTGGTGTCGTTTGAGTCATTTTACCACCACGGTCTGCTCCTCCTTGTGTGACTATGCTGGTAGTCTCTTTTGTTGGTACATTAGTACTTGTTAGAGTAGTAGCCACTGTGCCTCCAGGCTGTGAAGAGTAACAAACATCCTTTGGTTGTAAACATTTCATCCTGTAATCTGCCTGATTTCTGTTTCACTCATTGAATATGAAGGCATCTGACTCTGTACAGCAGTAGTTTCTGATTCAAAAGGCTTCCTGTGAGGAGTCTTTGTAGTTCAAGTGAGTTATTTTTTGATGTGGGAAGCCATGTCTATAGACTGTGAATAAAAAATAAATAAATAAAGGTGACTGTAGCCACCGTGGTATCACCCAGTGGTTTTAGAAGTCTTATTTCGAAGGCTTGAGTTGAAAACTTTTCAAGGCGCCATCTTGTTTTATTTGAAATTTGACGTCACCATTGAAGGATGAGTCTGGATGTGAAACCGAGCTCACTGCATACTCGTGCAGAAGCCACAACCTAATTCATACACTCCTTTCTCATCTATTTTACTCAAATTAGACTATAAATTTAAAAAAGGACATTATGTTGAGTCCAATATGACTTTAAACTAGCATCAGAGTCCATAAACTCCGGAAACAAAGCTCCCCACAGGAGTTTCCGCACCGGAAGTAGCATATGCTAACGTGCACATAGTCAATTGTGTTGCTAGGACTGATTGGAGGCAAATTTCATTTCAAAAGACTACTCGAGGGAAGCCTTGGTAAAAGCATGGTTTTGTACAAAGTGTGCAAAACGGAGTTTGCATACCATCGAAGCACTTCAACCTTATGTTACCATCTAAATGCAAAACATGTTGCAGCGAGCGCAGAAACTGTGGGAGCTATTAGCGCTAGCAGTCCAAGTACCAACAAAAGGTGTCGGCAGCCCAAACTTCAGGCTTCAGGACCAATATTAGTAAGTCAACAAACTTTGGATGGATTGCTCTGGACTGTAGACCACTATCAGTGGTAGAAGATAGTGTTAGAAAATGTGCTACAGTTAGCGTCAGGTGATCCAACTTTCTAACTGCCATGGCGAAAGACTATTTTAAGTAAAATTCAACAGCTTTTTGACATTGATAAATAAGCAAAATTAGATGCATTACAGACAGCCCTGCTAATATGGAGGAACTACACCAGGAACAAACAAGACTGGGGCAACAGAAAGAGCCACTCATACAGGATGTTTCCACACTGTGGAATTCAGCCCTGGATTTGGTTTCTCGTCTACTAAAGAATCAAGAGGCTGTTTTTACTGCTTTAGACAAACAAAAGCACAAGCTAGTCATTTTAACTCCATCAGAGCTGGTAAAACTCCTAAAGCTGCCGACTGTCCTTGAGCCATGCAGGTAAATAAAACTATTTTTAACAGTTTCTTCAAAAAGCCCTATAGTTACAGTTATTATGTGGATAAATAATGAATTTCTTGAACCGTCTGCTACCGGTTTGTGACTGAGCTTCTTGGAGGTGAGACATGTGTCTCATGTTCAGTGGTTTTACCTGCTTTCTGCCGCTTGCATCACACCATGGTCTCTGATGATGACTCAAACTACATGGTGAAATTTAAGACTGCCTTCACAAAGGATCTATCCCAACATGTAGCTACACTCAACCATCAGTGGCTCAAGATAGCTATTGTGCTTGACCCACGCTTTAAGGACTTCACATGTCTTGCAAGGGTAGAGCGAGAAGAGGTTTGGACCAGCCTTGAGGCCCTGCTGCAGGAACAGTGTAAAAATGCCACCACAAAGGAGCCAGCAAAGACAAAGACCCTCCTCCTCTCTTCATTGTCTTCATCAGCGAGACAGACTGTCCACTGCAGTGGTGGTCCAGTCGAGCAGGGACCTACCCACAGCTGTCTGTCCTGGTATTTGATTAGTCCCCCCACTTCTGTCCCCTGTGGGAGACTGTTCTCATTTGCAGCTCACATAGTAACAAAAAAGAGAGCTGTCTTGAAAATGTGAACAGGTTAGTTTGTCTAAGTAACTGGCTGAAAGAGACCGACAGTAAATAATATATATATAGGTATAGTGAGTCCAATGGGTTTGCTATTTTCTTGCACTGAAATGTTCGATGATCACACTGTTTTAGCCTAATGTTAAAATAATGTTGGCAAAGGTTACTCAGAGTTTAAAGGTGAAGCTGGTCAAATAACCTTTTATGTTTTTGCCTTATTTTTTTAAGAAGAAAAACTGCACTTTATGTTGAAATCTGTATTACTATTATTAATTAAAGACAATACCATTTCGAAAATGTACTTAAAGTACTTAAAATAGCACTTTATTTTTAAGTCCGCCCAATTTTGGAAAGGGATATTATTTTTTTCTATTTTTTTCTCTCCAGAAATTAAAAGTGCTTAAGTTCACAATATTCATGTCCATGTCTATTATTTGATTCTGTCGCCCACTAAAACATTTTGGATTAAAAAAACATTTGCGCTTTGGGGCAAATTTTCTTGTGTGATTAAATGCAATTAATCAGATTAATTAATTACAAAGCCTCCAGTTAATTAGATAATTTTTTTTAATCAAGTCCCACCCCTAGTAATACTAACTTACTACTATGAGCTTTGGCAAATAAAATAATAATTTAACTTTTGGTATCCTACCTTGACTTGGGTGTTTTAATTAATTATTTACATTTTAAAAGGAATTAAACAAAGCTATGAAATTGGTGTGCTCAGTGTTATTCATCCTTTGCTGAACTGTTATATTTTTCTTCATCAGTAGCTGAAAATAACTATTTGGGATGTAAAGCTGTTGATGGAGAATCAAGTCAAAGATTAAACTGAATTTGTGAAAACAGAAATTGAATAATTGCTCTTTATGTTGTGTGATGATCAGAGTTGTGATTAAAGGCAGTAAACGACAGCTTGTGGTTCTCCAACTCTCTCTACGTCTGTGCAGCTACTCTGCTTTTAACTACGCAGCTTCATAGTGACAACAAGACTTCAGGAAGTGACTGCATGTTGTGCACCAGGAAATAGCTCCACCATGTAACTGTGCATAAAGCCTGAGTAGGTGGCTTTTTGCACTTTAAAAAGAACCAGACTGCTGTAGGTGTTACTTTTTATTCCCTTCTTAAAATAAAGCCTGTTTGAAGTTTATGGTCACTGAATGGATGCCAATAATGTGAACTCATAAGCATGAATTCCCAAACCAGACTTTGTCGTTTTACACTTTGAGAACCAAGATTTGCTATTTAACTTTCAGATAATTGACTTACCATACTGTTTGTTTCCTCTGCTGTAGTACTCTCAGCGTCTGTGTCATTTTGCATCTCGTTTTCAGTTCCTTTTAAAACGTATGTGGCAGCGATTGAGGGGACAGGAGAAACTGTACCTGACATAAAGGAGAGACGCATAAAATCACTTTGAGGCCACAGTTAACCTCCCCCCTCTGAAAATAGCACTGTAAAATAATAAACTATTACAACTCTGCAAATAATGAAGTGATATAAAAAATAAATTGAGTGACACAGTTATGCAACAACACAAGAGAAACAGCAGTCTGCTTTAGAAGATAAACCAATGCAGATTTTTATGGTAGTTTAAGAAGCTACAGAGTGCTGACCAGGTTCAGGGGTTAGTGTCTAAATCTGAATAGATTTACACAATACATGAGTTGTTCTTATTACAGAGGACATTTATACTGTAGCATTGCTACTTTTTTAAGGACAAAAATACTCCAATATTCTCTACTTTACACCAGAAAGGAAATCAATATAAATAGATTTTCAGGTTATCAGATCAAGTGACTTTTATTTCTACAGCCTAATATTACATGTAAGGGTTCATAGACTTTACAGGCATAAACAAAACATATTAAGGACATCAGAGAATTATTCAAATGCTTTCAAAAAGTCAGACTCTTGCTTTTTCTCATTTTCATACCACAGGTCCATCTGTATTTGGACTTGTGGTATGCAAGAACCTTGATATTCTCAGCTTGTTTTATGTTAATTAAATAATTTTCTAATTTCCCGTGGAACATACCGTTGGGTTGCACATAACTTGCACCATTTTGTCCCAGGCAAATAGGAGAAACTGCTAGAACTGAAACAAAGAGAGAGAATGAGCAACAGATAAACATGAGGTTAAAAATGAGCCAGTTAGTCATGGAAAGAAATCAAATTAAATAAAAACATCTAAAATTGCCTCAGGACGCAGACTGTGGGTGTGCAACATGATTCTACACTTTACCCTAACAAGTAAATGTCATCCAGATTCTGTGGCTAGCCGGTGTGAGATACACAAACCAACTAAACATGCTCATTTACGGTCACTTGTTTGACAAAGCACGCTTGTTAACTGCTGCTGCAAATACGTGTGAAAAACAGAACAGCTGGTGTGAAAATGAGAGCAGAGAATGGTGAGAGAAGCAGGACAGGAGATATATCATTTTAAATCGTATCAATCAGTCAGTTACAAACTTTCATTCACTCTGCACTCTGACCTTTGACCTCTCTACCAAAGTTCCTCTGTAAGCCTGCAAGCCTTATCTGTATATTACATTGTTATATGTACTGCATACATGTTCTGTGGTCCTAATTTATAGTAATTACAGCAACCAAAACACTTTCATGTTTACAGGGGCATTCACGTTTTTTGTGGTTGACAAATTTAAATTTGTAGCAAGACAAATAATTCGAATAATTATAGCTAAAGAGAAAAGCCTCATGTTGAATTAATACATTCTCGTAATCTGTTAATATTTGCATTGATTTGCACAAAAAGCAGATTCAAAGAAGGGCGTGCATATGGCGAGATTCGTGTGCTCCCAGATTACTTCCTGGATATGTCATGCTTCTCGAGTCCCTGAATGACACTGAAATGTAATCAAATGCATGCAAGTGCAGATTTAAGAGCAAATCAAGGCTTTCCTTGTGTTGGTCAAAGAAAGGTTTGATGTGGAGCAAAAACTCGAGCCTCCTGCAGCGTCTGACCGTAAAAACAATCTGAACGTTGCCCTTGAAAGCTTCTGAGTTTTTGAGCGCGCACAAGGACCCCGATCGCAAGCTTTTCTGTTCCCTTTTAATTTTATTTTTAACTTACCACAAATTCAAACTTCCTCTAGCGAGATAATAGAGCGTGAAATCAGAGATGAAAGCTGCGTGACAGTTGAGTTAAACTCACCGAGGAAGCAGACACGGCTCCACAGCTTCATGGTGGTGATGAATTTACTTTTCTCTCTCTCTCCTACTCACTGAGATTTTAGCCACTTAAAGTTGACGTATGACCATCAGCAGGACTGGTGAGTTTCCTTTTTTGTTTTTTCCTTATTTTGTCCTTTTTATAGCGATCCTCTTCTTCTGATGCTGCTCTCGCTCCTTAGCTATGAGCTTTCTGCTTGCCGCTTTCTCTCTCTCTTCCTCTCTCTCACGCTCTCCTCCCGCCCTCACTGTGTCTCTTGTCACTCAGTGCCTGTTTCATTTGTGCTTAGTGCTCTATGCTTGTTCTGTTAATGCACGCTACACAAGCTAAAGCATGCTGAAAACAGGGCGGTTGATTGATGTGGGCCCTTTATTTCGAAGAATCTTAAAGTTTTGTACCTTCATCCAACAACTTTAGGATGAAGCTGAACCTGGACTGTGGGTTACAACCTATGACCCAGCATCAGTTTTGGGTTAGTCGCTGGTCCTTGAGTTGCAGGTTGGGATTATAATCTCTGTAATAATAATAATCAGGTGAAAACACTGAAAAAAGGAGAGCATCATATCAGATGCATGCTTACATGCTGTTCTTCTTCACTCTTTTTGTGTCTACTTCTCTTTTTCTCCACCTGCTGCAGTCTACCCCCCCCCACTTATTTCTCAACATCTCAACCCACTGTTCTCGCTCTCATATTCTCTATATGATCTGCATGTATCTCCACCCTCTCATGTTTCCCTCGCTCTCAGGAACTGAGTCATCGACCACAGGCACAGGATGCTAGCTCAGTTTTGGCCTCTCACCTCAGAAACACATCGGCAGGACCTCTTTAGTGTTAATTTTCACTGGTTTAAAGCCACGACACACCATATAGCATTTAAAAAAATGCTTACACAAACTCCAGAAAGGGAAACGATTGCCTAAAGTGTTTGAAATCCAGCTTTTGGTGCATTAGATGCTTTAAATTTGCAGCTTTTGTCCCATTTTTTTAACCACAGTCTGAATGTTTTGATCCAGATTATTGAATGTCTCAAGCTTTTTGTGGCTTACAATAGTTTTCAACTTGCGTGTCTTGTCAGATTTCGCACAGTGATTCTCATGTGATGTCTAATGTTAACCACATGAGGGAGAAGTTACACAAAACTACAGCACAGAAATCACTGATGTTGCAAAGATGACACTGATAAAGGATGGCAACAATATAAGAGGCAGAGCAAGATCAAGATCAGTAATTTCAGATGAAATTTGAGCCGCTGTGTTAAACATGGTTTAAACATGTCAGGTCGGGTCTTGGACTCCACCTCTCTGGGAACATCTCAGCCCCCCACCCCCCCAGGTGTGGGGGCCTATCTGCCCTCACCACACTCCCTGGCGGTGGCTGATGCCCTCGTCCATCGGTGTGTTGGTGGATCCTGGCGCCCGTGGCTTGGTCGGGCCCCTTCCGGGTCGGGGCACACTCGGCAGGGCCACCCCCCACGTATCTCTGCTTGAACTCTCGCACTCTAGGGGGCCTCTGGATGTCTGGGGCCTGGATCTCCACCATACCTGCTTCATGCCCTGGGGGGCAAGGCTATGACTCCCCACACCCTCTAGCAGATAGTTGCATGGAGAAACCTTTTGAGGTTGTGACAGCAGGTGTACACACGGGTGCTCACAGAAAAACACTATATCTTCCTTGGCTGCTGCCTCAAAGCATACTGTGCACCGTCGGTCTTGTGTGCTGTTCAGTAACATTCAATATTTATTATTTACTGTTACTCTACTTACCTTGGTTGTTGCTGTGGTCTCCCTGCTGTGTTGTTCTCTTTTTGCTTGTTTTCTTTTTTGTTCCAACAGGTGATCTGGAGGATTATTTTTTAGTGTCTTCTCTCACTGACCCTCTTCCCCCCTATTTTTCTTTCTTTCCCTTTCCTATCCCCCATTCATGTCTGTCCAGTCTCTAATAACTTAAAATAAATAAATAAATAAATTATTAATAATAATAATAATAAAAACAATAATAAAGATCAATCAAATGGACCAATATACCAATGTAAAGCCATAATGACCCACTTGGAAAAACAAATCCGCTGGGCATCTTTTTTGGCAGACAATAATTCTGATTGCTAAAGTACCGAACAAAACAGGCAAAAAAAAAAAAGAAAACAAAAAAGAAATGTACAGACACAGTGTCTCACAGTATAATGTAATCATATTGTAAATGGACTGCTGCTTTTCCTCTCTAACTAACTGCACACTCAAAGTGCTTTCAGTACATTCACCCAATTATGCCCATTTAGTGACTTCTAAACCAAAACACCTTGTCTTAACACACACGCACTGCAAGGATACGTTACCATGCATGCCATGTAATTTGATAAACGACCCACTAAACCTCTTCCTGAGCCACAACTGCCCCCAGGAAACAGATGCAGTCATGACTGGGTATTTGAGGAGGAAACGGAAAGATTAAAAACGGTACATCATGTCAGCTCGCTTTCATTTTCAGCAACATTTGAAATCTTAAAAATATTCTTAACAACAATACTGTGTCATTGATATAAGGAAGTAATATCCTTAGCCTGAAACACTGCCCAGCCGCCTTTTTATACACAATTGACAAAAATAATAAGATATTTATTAAAGAAGTGACTTGTTTTTTATTTAATTTATTTAATTTTTGACTTCTAACATTGATGTTGCCCCTGTCAGAGGAAAGAAGCTTCAGTTCATTCACTAAAACCCCCAAAACTCCCCGCTCTCCTTCCATGGCAGTTTTTCATTCTGGGGCAATAGATCAAAACATCACAACAGAGAGTTTGAAGTCAAGGCTTCATGAGGTGGTTAATGTTGGTTACCAATTGCTGTTGCTGGTGCTGTTCTTCCCATCTATTCCCACCTACCCCCCATTTACCTTTTACCTTGATTTTTTAAATAACCATTTCAAACTATTTACAGAACAATCAGCTGTTCTTCATTCAATAAGATGCCACACAAATTATTTGTGCCACTCCTCTCTCTCTCTCTCTCTCTCTCTCGCCGTCACTCCTAAGACTTCCCCAGTCTTTTTTTTTGTTGTTGTTTTTTTTGCTCATAAGCACAGAGTGCTTGCTAGCACTGTCCTTAGACAGTAAACGTGACGAAACTATTGAGGAAAAAACACAGTGTATATATTGTTTATCATGACTGGTTTTACGTGGCCTATCAACACAATTTAAAAACTGGGATATGTCACCTTGCTTTGTCTTTAAGTGGTCATGTGATTGGCTTACCACGACTACTTTATTCTTTGTCAGTCATACAGCAACACTCATGCGATTGTTTTGCCCCCTTAGCTCCAGGTGTTGTGCTAGACCAGACCTTCCCAAAGTGTGGGGCCCGCCCCCTAGAGGGCGCGCAGAACCATTGCAGGAGGGGGCCGCGGTATGAAAAGGAAAAAAAAACAAAAACAGTGCTTGGACACTGCTAGCATAATGGACAGGTTTTTTGACGGGGCTCCAACACAAACGCAAAGCAGGAGATGAAGCATCGCTGAATATGTTTCCAAACCAACTTCATTCTAAGCCAAAGACTAGAAAATATGGTGAAGCATGTCTGCCCTTTGGCTTCACCTGCACACGTGCCAAGGTAGGTCTCCCCTGCAGAATTGGTTTCCCTTTGTCGGGAGCAGCGCTGGGCTCTCCAAATCACGGACAAACAGTATCCCACATTCTTGATTTTTAGTTCACAAACACTTGTTGTAATGACTAACTACTCCTGACATTTTGGAGATGTTAGCTCTTTATACAGTAAAGTTACAGCGGGATACAAATAACATCAGGCTGATCCTGCCACGATTTGTTTGTTATTCCCATCACTGACCCCAACTAATATTACTGACAACCATCAATAAAAATAGTACTACTGGTAAGTCCGAGCTCACCTCAAAAGTGATAAACAAGACAGACCAAGTGAGGACTAATGCAGGAGCTGATGGAGGTGAGCCAACCAGCATGAACATGATTTCCTGCAACCAATCAGCACAAGGCGTGAGTCAGCGAGGAGAGAGCAGGTTAAAAAGAACGATAGTCAGCTCAGTAACTGGATGGTAAATATTTCAGGAGACAGAGGTGTACATAACAATGAGTAGTTATAAAAATAAAAAAAATCATATTATGAGACATATACAGCTGATGAGATGTAGAAAGAATATAAAGCAAACATTTTTTTTTTTGTTGCTTTGTATGAAGAAAACCCGACAAAGTAACTAACTGAATCTCACCATGACTACATTTTAACTCTTTCTTCACTAGTTGTGAAAATGACACACATGGCCTATTTGTGGCTAGCTGGCCACAGTCAGAACCTGTTGCTTCTACAGCAGCTCCAGTACACTTTGAAACCAAGAGGTTTCAGTTTGCATACTCTGAGGACCAACTCAGCTTTTGACCTTTGCCAGTCCAAGCAGATGGCACGCAAATGTCAACGAGCACTTTGTAAAATATCACACGCATGAATCATTATTCTGGTGGAAACTGTGGGATTCAAACCCTGGACCTTTACATACCTGTGGTGACTGTACGAACTAGAAAAGCACAGTTCTGAGAGCTAACTTGAAAGTCTTGTTTGCATTTTATCAGTATTGATTTTTATTCTTTGTGAGTTATTACTGAGACTAACAGTCAACAACCAGATTCAGTATCTTCTGTTCCTCTTCTATTCATCTAATGGAAATTCTTGGATGAATTCTTTCAAGTCCTTTGGAAGCCCAAGCTTAAATTTACTAACTTTACCTGGGGTGATAAACACTTACCTCATAATGTAACTGACTGGGACATAGACTTTGTTCCTTTCAGATATTTTCCTCAACCAGTTGCAGCAGGTGGCTGCCCCTCCCTGAGCCTGATACTGCTGATTTCTTCCTGTTAAAATGGAGTTTTTCCTCTCCACAGTCACCAAGTGCCTGTTGTCTTTATCCTCCAGTATAAACTCACTTTTGTAGTGAACTGGAGATGTATACATAAAACTGAATCAAATGTAATCGTACCAAATACTATGAAAATTGAAACTATGTAGAAATATGGATTTATTATACTAAATCTGAACCACCTACACTCACCTGCCAATTTATTAAGCACACCTTGCTATACTGTAACTGCTTTAACCCCCTTTAATTTTTCATGGCACTAATAGCGTCCTGGAATCCGTGCTGAGAGATGTTGGTTCATATTGACTTGATGGCATCACACAGTTACACATATCCATGATGAAAATCTCATGGTCCACCACATCCCAAAGGTCCTCTATTGGATTGAGATCCCTGTGACACTGTGTGACATGGTGCATTATCCAGCTAAAAGCAGCCATCACCATTTGTATGCTGTGGTCATAACTCAGGTAGGCTGTGGCATTGAAACAATGCTGCATTGGTACCACAGACTCAAAATGTGCCACCAGCAGCAGTCTGAATTGTTGACAAATTTTGTGATAGTGCATAGCTTTCATTCATTTTAGGCCAAATTCTGACCCTGTCATCTAAATGTTGCAGTATAAATTGAGTCTCATCAGAGCAGGCAACATTTTTCTATCTTGTAGAAACGCTTGCTTTAATTTCCTGTTATTAGCTGGTAGGAGTGGCATCCGGTTTGGTCACAAGCCCCTGCTAAAACCCACCTAGTTCAAGGTTCAACGTGTTGTGCATTCAGAGATGCTCTCCTGCATATCTTGGTTGTAATGAGTGGTTATTTGAGTTACTGCTGCCTTCTAATCAGCGTGAAACATTCTGGACATTCTCCTCTGAAAGGAACCACTGCTCACTGGATATTTTCTCTTTTTTAGATCATTCTCTGTAACCCTAGAAAAGGATGTGTGAAAAAATCCCAGCAGATTAGCAATACTCAGACAGTCCATCTTAAATCAGCCCTCTTGTCCATTGTGATGCTCAGTTTGAACTTCAGCAGGTTTCTTTGACCATGTCTACACTGAGCTGCTGCCATGTGTTTGGCTTATTTGCAAGCACCAAACATACAACATCCAGCATGCACAGTTCTCATAGTTCTGTTAGCTGAGTCTCCAAATCTCTAAACACCATGCGTTAAGGGAACACAACTATAGTTCAAGAAACTTAATGTACTTGACAAAATAAGAGAGAGGACCCACGGTTGAAAAAAAAAAGGGGAAGAACATCATGTGACAGCCACCATCTGACTCAGGATTCTCCCCAAAACTAAAATTAATGAACTGAACTAATACTTAAGCAGGACTGCTGGGAACTCCCAACTCAATGTGTAGATGTTACCTCTTTTATACAGTATGTGGCAAAACCCACCAATTTAATTTAAGTGCTTGCTCATAGGGGGTCATATAATCTACTGTGCAATATAAAGCGCATTGAGGCAACTGTTGTTGTGATTTGGCGCTATATAAATAAAACTGAATTGAATTGAATTAAGCGCAATTAGAAACACAAAGAAAGCCAGATTTGTAAAAAGGTACTAAAAGAACATTTGTTGGGGCAATTCAAAGTGTTCAGCTGAACAGGGAAATATTGTAGGTCTGCTCTTACCCTTACCCTACTTCTACCCTACTCTTCCTCTTCCTGCTCTGTTATTTTTTTTTATCTAACACCTACAAAAGTCACTTGAGGTCTCTTTAATATTTTGACACGTGACTGAGTTGTTCCTCCAAGTTTGAACAGGTGCAATATGACTGAGACCTAATGAAACCACTGTTTTGTACTTTAAAGACGAGTGCTATATGATGACCTTTATGCTGATTTGCTGCTAAAGCGGTGTTTGGATCAGTGGAATTGTGCTTAGAGTTAGAAGCTTGGAGTCATGTTGCTGACACACAGCAGCTTTGTGTTTTCAGTACATAATTCCAATTTTCATGTGTATTTATTCAGAAAAATCAGCAGTGAGGATGATGGAAAGCAGTGACGTCGTAAATAACAACAGCAATACATATGAAGCTTTCCTTCTTTATAAATAAAATACAGTATGAGACATATAACTGTTTTGTGATGAAAAATTGTGTATAAAACATTTACTATGTTGAATTTTTCTTCTGTTGAATAAGTGAAGTAGGACAAAGTCTCACAGCCAGCGGGAGCTGACTGTGTGTTGTGAGCAGAATAGTGGACCCAAACGCAGAAGACGGGAGGAGACGGTACAGAACTTTAAACAAAAAGCGAGACTTTAATAGGGCTGATGACAAGAGTGCAAAACAAAACAACATGAACAGTGGCAAGGCTAAACTAAAACCTAAACTGGAAACACTAGAAATGACTATGACGACTATGAACATGATTTTGTGCAGGCATGAAAGAAACTGTGAAATACAAACATGAACTAGACACATGAACATGCCCTGAACAAAATCATGAAAATCTTGGAAACCTGAAGTGACACGGAGGGCAGGAAAACTGACGACCTGACACAGAACAAAGGAAGAAGGAGGACTTAAATACACACAGGGGAAGTGGAAACACACGGGGAAACAGCTGACTCAAATGAACATAACAACATCACAGGAGAAGAGTAAAACTAAACACATTAAAGAAAGAAACACAAGACTTTCAAAATAAAACAGGAAACACGGAGCGACGTAGATATGACGACACAGGCTTGACAACATGAAACACGCAAACAAGAAATACATAACAAATAGCACAGAAGGCCTGGGTGAAACAGACTAAACTAAAATTCACGGCCAATTAATAATCACAAACTCCACATTATCTTCAAAATATAACAAATGATCAAAACTGAAAGCGCTGGGTCAGAGCCAGCCCTGACACAAAGTGAACAAAGTGAATTTATACTGTTTGTTCTTTGAGCTGTTCCTTTATTTACCACGAGTATTAACAGCACAGTGGTCAGATCTACATCCACTATATAACCAAAAGTATTTACTTCTCTGCCATCACATGCATGTGAACTGGAGTGACAGGGTTTCATATGATGTTGGCCCAAACATTTTCAACTTAGGTTTAGGAGAGTTTATGAGAATTTTTCACCATTCTTCCAGAAGTGCGTCTGTGAGGTCAGACACTGATGTTGGATATGAAGACTTGGCTCACAGTCTCCGCTTCAGTTCATCCCAGAAGTGTTGGGTTGAGGTCAGGACTCTGTGCAGGGCAGTCTTGAGGACATTTGAACTTTAAAGTCATTTTAAACCCTGTATGTATTTAAATCTAGACTTACTACTTACTACAAGTTTAAAAGGGCTTTACAAGTCACACATCTTCTTCTCTCATTTGTTTTCATGTACACCTAACAATGGGTAAATGTTGTTGCTTCTACAGCAGCTCACCTGCACTTTGAAACTAACTTGAGTTTCAAACCCTTGCCAGTACAAGATGATTGCACACACGCAAATGTCAGTGAGTTATTTAAAATATACCACATGCATGCAGGAGTAATTACAATCATGGCAACTGGGGGATTCAACCCTGAAATTTGCATACCTGGAAAAGGTGACTGCACCAATAAAGAAGGCACAGTTTTCATGGTTTATATGTCAGGTGTTTGCAGCTTATGTGCTAATCTGAAGTTTTCTTGGTTAGAATTGGTGAAAAATAAAGATTGTTTTATTTCTAATGGCTTATTCATCTGAAAAAAAAAATAGAACACCTCGCTCTTAGGGGATTTGTGGTTGCAGATGCTGAATACCAGAAGCTCATTGCCGAGAAACACAGAAGTAATCACTTTAACAATCAAACCACTAATCTACTCAGTAAGAGCAGGATGATAAAACTTGCGGGTGGGGGGTGAACAGGTTTCCTGTGTATTTACAAGCAGCTCACACTTTTCAAAAGAAAAAAACAAACAAACTTTTTTTTATACTAGCATACACAAAGCTAAAAGAACATAGCTCAGGCCAAGGGAACAGAGGTCAGCATTTTCAGCACCAGTTGTTTTCAGTCCATGATTTCTGGGAGCTGCGAAGAGAGATAGAAGGCAATCATGCAAAACAACATTCCCTCATTAGCAGAAAAAACAGCCTAATTCTGAGCTAGCTCGAAGCTTTCAGAAGGGGGAAGAAACTCAGAAGTTATGCAAAAGACCTAATGGTACCACAGAGAATCACCTAATAGCTGACAGTAAGCCAAAATTTGTGAAGCAGCTTTTGTTGACACTGGAAATTAAGGAAAATTGGAAGCGCAATTCTACCTTAGGTACGTAGGTACGTGAGAACCTTATGTGCCTGTGATAGAAATTTGCTTTTAAGTGCATCAGACATCATCACCTTTCTAGGAAGGTTACAAGGTGAGTCCTTTCTAGTTATCTCACAACTCCTGATTTCCCCCAAATTTTTAAAACTGAGGTGAAAAGCACAAATTTGGCATGATCCATGCCAAGAATGCCTATGGACAATTCCAGGTTAAAACCATGCAGGCTGGTAGAAGAGTAGTTTAGTGCCTATTGTCTGTGAATGTTCTCAATCATTCAGGTCATCGTAGTCTACGGAGCTTGGAAAGAAAAGTGTCTGGACTTCGTTTCCTTGAAGATGGACGTCAGTGACCCAGTGTTTTGTATCTGTTTAAGTTATATTCCCTGATTATGTATTATTATAATTTATCTCGTTCCCCGGTCATGTCTGATGTCACTCCTGTCTCTGTGCTCCGTGTTTCCTTTGTTCAGTTTCACTCTGTGCTTGTCGTGTTTCCTGTTTTACTTTGAAAGTCCGTTTCTCATGTCAGTGTTTCTATTTTTGCTTCCCTTGTCTCGTTAGGTCTAATTTCTCCCAGCTGTGTTTTTCTCCTGTCTTCCCATTCCCTGATTACTCCAGTGAGTATTTAAGGCCTGTGTTTGCCGTGCTCTGTGTTGTGTTGTACCCTCACTGTGCTGTGTTTTTCTTCTATGATTCTGGTAACTTTATAGTTCTCTGTTCACAGTTATGTTTTCTAGCTTCCCGGTTTAGTTTCGCAGTGTCTTAGTTCCTCGCTGTTAGTTTCTAGTTTTCTACTTTTCGTTTCTAGTATGTTTTACTACAGCGCACTAAAGTTGCCTCTTTTAGTTCACCCTTGTGTCCTGCGATGCTCAAAAATCAGTAGATGCACTTGGGGAACCAGGTCTTTGGTGTCTAACACAAATATAAATCAATATCCAGATAGGAGTCTCCAAGTCTGAGAGCATGCTTCTCAGAAAAGGGTCAAGTGCTCACTCTAGGTTAAAAATTAGTTGGTTCTCCAAGGGGGAGAGTTGAAGAATTTTGGAGTCTTGTTCATGAATGACCAGAAAGTGGAGCCAGAGATTGACTGACAGACTGGTGCAACACTTTGCCAGTTTGTCATGGTGAAGAGAGAAATAAGCATGGAAAGTGAACTTGATCATTTCCAGGGCAATCTACATTCCTTCTCTTACTTATAATTAATAAGTACACCATGGTTAGTTAGCCTTCAAACTGAACCCCAATCCCATTCAAAACATCCGCTTCTGACTTAAACAACCAAGAATTGTTAACGCAGGCCAGAGCAGGCTAACATTACCTGAGGAGCTTGTCGTGTCTTTTTCTGGAATTTCACCACTGCCAAAATCTGAAAATGAAATAACAACTAAGGTTAAGCTGTTACATTTACTCATTAAACATTCAATAAAATAGTAATAATAGACTCCAGCCCCCCGAGACCATGACAAGGATAAGCATGGATGGATGGATGTTTATATTTATAGCTGAGCTGTTTCATTAAAATTTAGTGTGGTAATGTACAGAACCAGAATTACAAAAAAAAGTTGTCTCTGTCCAAATATTTATGGACCTGATTTGATTTTGCCATCAAAATATAATTTTGATTAAAGAGCATCCACAAAGTGATGGATTAACCACTGCAGAAACAGATACAACTATTTTGGTAATTACAAATACTGTTCATAAACTTATGGTCTAATACATTTGTTAAGCAGTCTATTTCACTATGTCAGAAGTACAGTATGTTTGGAGTCAGCATCCTGTAAAGATATTTACAAATTAGAACTACAGACATAGAGCAGAGGAGACAGATATTACCTGACAGTAGAGAGGCCAGCAGTTCAGTGTCATTTATTATTAAGGTTGAATTTATTTCGCCAGAAGTAAAAAAATAACTATAATCTTCATCATCAAAAGGTGGATCATCTCCCTCTGATAAAATAACTCCAGTACCTTCAGGGATAGACAAACAAAAATAGCAGATCAAGTAAAGTTGTAGCCCCAAATATATATAGCATTTAAACAATTGAATGAACATTTTTTTTAAAAAAATAGCTGCTGCCCCAAGCTGAGGAGTTTAAGTATTTCAGAGTCTTGTTCATGAATGACCACAGAGTGGAACAGGAAACTGACTGGTGGACCAGTGCAACTCTATACCAGTTTGCTGTGGTGAAGAGAGAGCTATGTGTGAAAACTGAGGTTGATGATTTTCAGGTCATTCTACATTCCTTTCCTTACTTATGATCAAAGCTGTAGGTTATGACTGAAAGAATGACATCATGGATACAAGTTTCCTCTGAAGAATCCTGGGCTCAGCACAACAGCGGAGAGAAGATCTTGGTCATTTGAAAGGGGCGCAGAGTAAAGCTTCTACTCCTCCACACTGAAAGGAGCCACAGGAGTTGGTACAGCCAACTGACCGTGTCTCCTGGGCATGTGCTGATATATTACAGTGTATGCTAAAGATATAAAGCTAGCACACATTATAACGTATTTAAAATAACATCCAGCCGAAACAATAAAGCGATAGACAAATGAATGAATCAATGATAATGACCCAATAACATATACATGATACTACATAATAGTAATGCATCTGTATGAGGTCACAGGGCTGCATATCAGTGTTTTCTATCTTCATGTCAACCTTTTATGAAAGTCAGCAGAAACTCCCCCTGTCTGGATAGCATGAAGGGGTGAACTCTAAAGTTCCAGTTACTGTTTATTTCCTTCTCATTTACTTGATTCAGGTTTTGAAAATATTGCAGGTTGGGTTAAAATACGTCCCATCTCCCAGGGCTGGTGGTACAGGGTGCTTTGTGTTTCATTAAACACCGGTGTCTGACAGTCTGGCGCTAAGGAAAGGATCACAGGTCATTAATGAAAACTTCATTTAGTTTTGCTGAAAGAAAATTCATCATTTACAGCAACAAACGCTAAACGAAATGAAGAAGCAGTGAAAAACAAATATTCACAATTCATTAGCTTGTAGAGACACATTTAACAGCCATAACTTGAAGTACTTATTTTCGGTGTAACTTTATTAGTCTCTCACATTGCTGTTGAGAATGTTTGGCTCACGAACTAAAACACCCATGTTGTTTTAGTTCATTGAGGTTTGTGGGTATTCAATTCTGCACGACTCTGTTTAGATCCCTCCAGAGCATTTAAATTGTGTTAAATGAACTTGAGTCTTTTCTTTTTCAGCCATCATGTTGCAGATTTGCTGATCTGATTGGGACCAGATTCCACCTGCATGACCCAGTTTCAGCTAAACTTTATCTTTGGCTGTGAAATGAGACCAAATCATTACTCCACCAATAGTGTGCAGTAGCCTATAGAGTCTGAGAAGTGTCTCTTGTATGTTTCTCTCACGGTCTCGCCTCGGAGCTAGTGTTCTAGGATGACTAGGATGACTACCATTGGGATAGAGTAGGAAAGCACTGTATAAGAACCAGTTCATTGATCAGTAACACTTACTTTTCTATTAGTTTGTTGCATGTTTTTGCAACTTTTTTGAGACATGTTGCTGCCATCAAATTCTAAATAAGCCAGTATATTTTCCTAAGATGCTACATTTTCTTAGTTTAAACATTGGATCTATTTTCTAAGTTCTGTTGTGAATAAAAATGTTTATGAGAATAACAAATGATTACTTTCAGTTTTTAGTTATCGCTTTCAGTGAGCTGTTTCTCACACTCTACTTCTGTATTTTGGTTTAGGTTTTGTTGTATAAATAGTGACATAGTGTAATGTCACGTACTGTTCATTTGAGGATGTGTCTCAAAAATGTTATGACTTGCCGAGGACCACGTGATTTTTATTATGCCCTGATATGTAAAATCTCGAGAAAGCCTTTACTTTCTTTTTTATGCGTATAAAACATGTACCTTATTTGAAATGGTCTCTTTACAGCTACAATATGTCTAAAATACTGCATATAATTATTTTTGATAACACATATAACCTATCATATATTAATTAAGCATTAATAGTTAGAATTGTAGTTTTTCTTACTAGTAAACCACATGAAAGGTTAAATAAATGTTAATTCACCAATAATTAACAACAGTTATTATAAGTGTTTCTTTTGTCTGAGCTGTTTGAAAAGTATTGGCAAATGAGCCAAAAAGAACACTTTTTAAAGCATTTTAAGGTGGTTCTTTCAGGTAAACCGAGATAGAACTTATGCAGATCTGAAACTACACACTAATACACAAAAAAAGATGTGCTCACGCTCAAATGTTGAACTTTAGAAGTCGCAAAGATTAAATATAACCTACATGTTCCCGACGGTCAAAGGTACTTTCAATGATCAACATCTCCCCAGATCCTGCCTTTGAAACCCCATCAATACAAATCATGGCTGAGACACACCCTACCATGATGCCATTTAAAAGCAAAACAATAAACCACACGCACAGTTTTAACTCACTCACCAAGAACCCACAACAGCAGGCAAAGTGTCATCGTTGGCATCATCCGTTAATGCTTTGTTGTTCTTCTCTGACAAATTTGATGTGAAAATTTCAAACCAATCTTCTCCTCGTGACTGACAGCTGTCACCTTGATGTCTGCTTGAACTCTTCATTCAGTAAGTCTTGTATATACAAAAACAGGAACTAGCTAAACCACAGTGAACTACATCAGCTGACTTGTTATTGCTTGCAGACTTACGTATAGCTTTGACTTTGACATCAGGGCCACCATGAGGTCGATAATTGCAGCTTTTGTTACAGGTCTTTTGTACAGATTTGAAATGTTTATCCAGAGGATGCTTTTTACTCTAGTGGTTCTCTGACTTTTCCATGACTTATTTTCAACAGATCTTACTTTGAAGGTTAGCTTTTCTCATGTGTAATGTTTAACTTCCTGTGTCTGTCTTCCTCCGATTCCCTGATTGGTCTCACCTTTTAACACTGCTACATGTTGAGTAATTAGTTTAAATATATACATGACTATATGTACATGACTTAAGTGTTACCAGATTATAAATCTACAGGACCTGATAATGTGATAATACAGCAAAAACTTGCTGCACAATGTAAGTGCAAAATCTCTCCTTTGGGTTAGGCACCAGACTTTATCACTGATTGCAAAAGCTAAAATGCAAACGTTATCTATGCCACAAGAAGAAATGACCAAGACGTAAAACAAAAATCTTTTCTGTGTCAAGTTGTATCATCTTGGTAATAATTTATTTCAAAGCAGATGATGGACACTGGTGACAAGAAGAATAAGATCTGAGCAAACGTTCACCAGATTGTGCCAGCAGTAATGCAAATCAGCATCAGAGTCAGACTTCAGTCAGGTGTACTATATTGCCAAAATTATTATCTTATGTGCCTTCACAGGCATATGACTAACATCTCATTCTTAATCCGAAAGGGTTTAATATGATGTTGGCCCACCCTTTGCAACGAAAACAGCTTCAACTCTTCTGGGAATGTTTTCCCCCACGTTTAGGATTCTGTTTATGGGAATTTTTCACAATTCTTACAGAAGCACATTTGTTAGGTCAGACACTGATAAAGGCCTGGCTCACAGTCTCAACTCCAATTCATCTCACAGCTGTTCTTTTGTGTTGAGGTCAGGACTCTGTGCAGGTCAATCAGGTTCTTCCACACCAAACTTTACACTTTGCACAGTGCAGTCAGACAAGTACCGTTCTCCTGGCAACCACCAAACCCAGGCTCCTCAATCACCTTGAAAGATGGAGAAGTGTGATTTGTCCCTCCAGAGAACACCTCTCCACTGTGCTAGTCCAGTGGCAGCGTGCTTTATACCACTGCATCCAGTGATGTAAGGCTTGGATGCAGCTGCTCGTCCATAGAAACCCATTCTAATCTGAAGACCACATGACGTTTGGACTCTGCAGCAATTGACTCTGCAGAAGGTTGGAGACCTGGGCTCGCTTTATGTGCCTCAGCATCTCCTGACCCCACTGACTTTATGTGGCCTAGCACTTTGTGACTGTGTTTCTGACATTCCCAATCACTTCCAGTTGACTGTGGAATATTCAATAGCAAGGAAATTGGTCTTGTTGCACAGATGGCATCCCATCACACTACTACACTGAAATTCACTGAGCTCCTGAGAGCAACCCATTCTTTCTCAAGTGTTTGTAGAGGTGGTCTGCATGCCTAGGTGTTTGATTCTATACAACTGTGCCCATGAAGTAACTGAAAGATCTGAATTCAATGATTTGGATGGATGAGGGAATTCTTTTGTCAATATACTTATTAGTATAGGTTTTGAATAACAGTTCTCAGTTGGAGGAGAATCTGATAGATGCATTCACAGGCAGTGTGCACATGGGTGAAACTGTGCTTTCTACATACAGACCTCATCTATTACTGCTTAAAAATAGAGAGAAACATGGTTTCTTGGTGTTTGAAGTCAGATCGGTGATTATGTTTGCCACCTGAAAACTATGTAAGCAGGAAACCAAATCTCTTTTTCTTCCAACAAACAACACAGCAAAGACAAAAGCACAGGAAAAATTTCACCTTAAAGACAAACATGAAGTTTAAAATGTTATATTAACAACAACAAATCATATTCACAGAGGTTTAAAAGAAAAAATAACATCTGATATCTGCATGGGAAATCAAAATCCACTGACTTTGCATCATTATATATTGCACTAATATTTTAGTCAGCTGAAGTAAGGCTTTTGATACTTTACCTGTGTGTTCGTTTGCATATGAAGACAGCAGCAAAAACACATAAACAGGAAGACGCAACTGATCAGAGCAACCTGACGCTTTAGATACTGTTTCAAGGATTGTCACTCACTTTGTTTGAATTTCAGCATTAAAACTTCCTCCATCTGGTTCAAAATGTTCAAAAAATACACATAAGCAAAAAATGAACTACTGTACACTTAGAATGGCTTTGTCAGGCACATGAGCCAGTCTGGTAAATACAAACAGCAATAAAACAACAGTAAGGACAAATAAGGTGCTTAATCTCACAACACTCAGTGCCTTGTATATTAGTACTGATATTTAGGACCCTAATGAGAATAATAAAGACAGTACTGATGAAACATCTATTCATTTTAACACTACAGCCTTATTTTCCGCTATGCTATGAAGTGCAACTGATCGTGCCATAGAGAAGTGTCATCAGGAAGTAAAAATTCTGATATAATCTCTCTCATGAGTTACACTTTCCTGCCTGGGATTTCCATCCTGTGTGAGGCCTTTAATCTTGACATACAGTAGTTGAAATAACTTTCATTTTTACTCATGATCAGGTTTAGCAAAACCTCACTAAAAAAAACAAGTAAAACTTCTACCATCCTTTAACCTTCTCTTCCATTTTTCTTGTTGTGGTGACACACTAGGCAGTTCCTTCAGACAACTGGTTGCATATACATCTATGGGAAAGGCTTCCTTGCTCTGTAACCTTGGGAACACTTCCCTGATGACTTTGTCACAATCGCTGGTCATCAGGTCATACTGAATGGAAGATGAAGTGCATTTTATGATTGACCTGTTGACAGGTTGACTCTTTCTCAGTCAGATCCACCCCTCGTTTATCACATACAGTTTGAAAAACACCCAGATGATGACAGTGCATACAGTCAGGTCAAGGCTGGGACTTTACAGACCACATTGTCTGCACTCGTCTTTTATGACATCTGTGTCTCTGATTCAAGATGAGGGTTTGTCCCTGACAAACCACAGATGGTATAAAAGATAAATGTAGGCACTGTGACTTTGCCCATCAGTTTGCGAAGCCTCAAAGTCAATGTTTCAGGGTTTTATAATTAATCACAGGAACCAAAGGTGTGGATGCGACTATGACTATAAAACCAAGGAACATCACATACTCTTTAAATAATGACTAGTCATTAGTAAATGAGCAAACTAACATCCATAATCATCTTTTCTGAGCATAATAATAATCATTTGCAAAAGGAACTTACTGCTTTACTCGTTATCACAACAAATTAGTGAATGAGCTTATAAATTCATTAGGAAGTGTTTAGTGAAATAAGGGCGAAGAGCTGGTTTCCCATTGATTTCTTTAGGAGCAGAAATCCTTTTGCAACCACATGCACCGCCCCCTGGTGGTCAGTAAAAAGAATGTAGATTTAAGACAGGTCTGCTTTAACTTCAGACTCTGAAGCTCTGTCCATTTTTTATTTTCATAGCTGCTATGTCAGATGTTGGATGGATATTTGAGGTTTAGAAATGTCTTTGAACTACCATACACGTTAAAAAAAAAAAAACGAAGAAAATGTTGGGAATATAAGCAAGGTTAAATTTTACTGCCTCCTTTTATAAGAGAAAAAAATTGCTGGTGTTAAAAGTAAGAAAAAATTGTCTCGCATTAACAGTTTTAATGAATCATTTTGAATATTAGTGAATTGTTTACTGGATATGAAAACACAATAAAATAAATTAAAGTTTAGATCTATTTGATGCAAAGTCACTTCAGTGCATGTAAGGTAAGAGTTATTGTCAACCAGCTTCTGCAGCACTTTGTGCTTCCTGAGGAGGAGGAATAAAAAGGTCCTCTGCATTTTGAACCACATGTCTAACTTTTTCCATCTCAACAAAACCATGCAAAGATTTAAGAAAATATGGTAGAAAACTATTTTCACGGATCCCACAAATATATAAAACTCAGTACTGATTCTTCAAAATCATCTCCTTCAAAATCATTTTATAAATATCAGTCATATTCACATGGGGAAAGCATCAACATTTTCAAGTGCTGCCAGGAACATACACAACATCTGAATATTTATACTACTTAAATTATTCGCTTATATTAATCCTCGATGAGGAAAGTAGTTCATGCTACATGTTTTCTCCTTGAGCTCAGTCTTTTGCTGGTGGTCACAACATATCCTTGATCTTATCAGCAGCAATCTGGGAGGCAGATTTTTACAGTTGAACTAGGGGTTTGCATTTGTTACTCCTCAGAATAACAGTCCAAGGCAATGCTGTGCTCCTGGGCCAAGGCAGCCAACTCCTTCAGGAACTCGGCGTACAGGATAATGGCAAAGACTCGGCTCTTGGCTTGAGGGGAAATAGTAGGACAGGGGGGCAAGACACTGAAAGGAGGCAAAGGCAGAGCGTTCTTCACAGAGCCATTGGGAAGCGATGGATCCAGGATGATGTCACCGCCCTGAGACTGGAGGCACTCTGCGGGACACACACAAGTATCATAAACTGACGTCTGAAAAACGTTTTATTTGTAACTTTCCAAAAATGACTGTGTTCACACTTTCAGAGGTGGCCTGACAACATCTACAAATTATGTATTTCAAGCTTAGTTAGAGGCTTGCCCAGCGCTATCAGTGCTAAGAAAAGCAGATGTACTCATCTGTGGCTCCAGTGTTGACTGCCCAAGAGTAAAAAATGAACAATTCTCAGTTTCACAAATGTATTCTAGTCCAGATCTTCTCTGATGAAGGCCACAAGGCCGAAACATTAGGATGTTTGCTGGCATGGCCAGAATAAGTTGGTGAAATTAAGAGCTGTCGACTTAACAACTCTTTTGCGTTTTGTTAAGTACAACTTTTCACAGTGGATCATCTCTTTGTCTTTTTTATCCTCTGTCATGCCATCACAGCTCCTCAGCTGCTTAAAGACATTCAGTCATTCTTACTTTGTCCAACCTGAGCTGTTTCTCCATATCCTCACTCCTGAATCTGTCTGCCCTGAATCTTTCATTTCTATTCCTCCTGCTACCTTTCTGCCAAAAAAAACCCCATTCTGCCCAATCTGAGCTTCTTCAGCTCTTTTCCACAACCACTGTTGCTTGGAGTGGTTGACTATAACTATTTAAACTCATCTACATTCAATATTCCACTGTCCTCCATACAATTCAATTCAATTCTATGTCATCTGCAAACAGCATAGCTGACGGAGACTCTTGCCTGCTCTTGTCCATCACACTGTCCATTTAAAGCAGACTATCTAACTTCTTTCTTTAACTTTAACATATGTTGTTTTGTATCCTGTTTATATGTGTACTTATTAACCTCTGAATTTGCCATCTTGGTCTTTTGCCAACAAGAACCTCCAGGCCTGAGTGACTAGAGCAGGATAGTCTGGTCTGGCCATCACATAGCGCTCTATCTGAGCATGCAGCGACACCAGCACCTACAGAATGAAAGTGAACATAACATTTTTATTAACAAAATCCAATCTGACCTGCATGAGTCGTGTCAGATGTATGACTCCTACCTGGTAAAGTGTGCGAACGTTAGGCTGATTTTGTGTGTCTGTGCTGAGCAGGAAGGATCTCAGGAGAGGTTGTGGGTACGATGCCAACTGGGCCAGGATGCCTGTCACAAGCAGGTTTACAGCAATAGAGTTTTCGAGAAGGTTCTCCAGCCGAGACAAGAGCACACTGATGAATGGACCTGGTTAGTGTACGTCAAGAGAAAATGCATTGTATCAGGTGTAAAATAATGGGGGGGGGGGGGGTCTTTTAGTCTTACAACTGACATCCAACCAACAGCTTTTTTGTATTTTCAGTGGCTACATTTATTTTTGACCACGTTACCATGTTGCAAATCTACATTACGTTAAGCGTTAATTGGAAAAAATTCTGAATATTTGACACAAAAGGAACTTTCTCATTCTGTCTTGTAAAAATGTGTATAGTGACTGAGGTTAATAAATCAGTGAAGCTGCTTTAAATGTTACACAAGCACAGACCTGTAAATGGAATTTGATGTCTCCTGCCGCCTTTCTTTGTGTCGCTCCTGATCTTCTCCGCTTCTTCTTCCTCTCGCATCACCTCTTCCTCTTCTTCTGCCCCAACGTCATCCCCAAAGGAGCTAAAACCAAAGTCAGTGCAAAGCTCTTCCTCGTCCTCTTCAAGTCTTTGCCTTAGCACTTGGACACGCTTCCTGAATGTGTCAATATCCTCTGTGATGTCCTCATAGTCTGGTTCTACCCCTAATGACAGCATGAGCTCGCAGTATTGGGACAGGAAGTCATTGTTGTTTGTGTTGTCGTCAGGCAGGCTTGGAGATATGGGACGGTCAAATGATTCAGATCCATGATGGCCATTGGTTAAAGTGTTTTTTACTAAACATGTTGAGGGTGACTGTATGCTTTCATGTACATGTTGCTGATGTGCTCCAGGTGTATGGCTGACACGAGCTGTAATGTATATATCATCATCTGCATCATCACATTCGTCGATGATGTCATTGTTTACATTAAAGCCATTGGTAAAGAGCTGATCTCCCAGTGACCCTCTGTGTCCAAATATCCTTTTGGTTTCTTCTTCTTCTCCTTCCTTTGTTCTCCCTATCTCCTTTTCACAGTCCTCACTCCTTCTTCTTTCCTCTTTTCCTGCATCCTCGCTCCTCCTCCTCGCCGACATAATGCTGTTTACAGTTTCCAGAACCGTCCTTCCTGTTGTTGTTAACATCGTTGTTAATGTTGTCGCTGTTGCTGAAACTCGCTGTCCTTTCGAGATGCTCCCACGGGATTGGCGATTTGCCAGCATGAGCCGATCCAAAATGGCTGCCTTTGCGTCCTTTTTAGCAATGAGATCATAGACAAGAACGTCATCCTGAAACTCGGATTCTTCAACATAAGAGCCGCGCACCAGCTTGGTTGCATTGCGCCGCATTTCCTGGATGTGTCGAGGAGGCAGTGGGGGAGGTGCTGGCAGAAATGTGCATGTATCTGCCTCCAATGATACATCCCCATTCGCCAGCACCACGTTTACCACAGCTGAAGGCAAGGGATTGTCATCTGCAAAAATGTCATCCCACTCCAGTTCAAGGGCGGAGCTGGCTCTGCCCGCTTGGCTGTTATCTAAAGAGGATGGTGTAGGGGAGAGGGCAGAGGGCGGAGGACTGATAACCAGTGAGCAGATGGAGTCGCTCTTGACGCGCTGCATGAACTCTTCCTCATCTTCCATGTTGTTACCAGGTGTATCAGATCGATACTCTTGAAGTGGAGGATTGATGCCATCATAAGAAGCCGACCATAAACGGCAAGACCTGCCAACAAAGAAAAAAAAATATAGATTCAATAAACTTCTCTGAAATTACTCAGTGTATAACTTTTAGTTAAATTCGAAAAATTCCCAAATCATAACCACAGGGCTCTGTCACAGCAATGCTCTAAATTAACATTATAAATACTAAGATCCCAGTCAAATCCATTCACTGGATTGATCATGGATGGAGGCCCAAAGTGATGAAACCCAGTGCAAGTACACACCCACACACGGTCTGCCCCCGCAGAGACTTAAAAGTATGTATTGTATTTATGCAAACTTTTACACTAAGACTTTCAGATCTGAAACAATAATGGCATTCCCATTAGCCAACCATTATCAGATATTTGCATGCCAACCCACAAAACAAAGAGTATAAACAAGTAAGCATTAGCATGTAACTTAAAGTGTTGCTCAGTCTTAGCGTGGCTGTAAGCTGTTGTTCTCGTTTCTTTTGTTAGTCTGTTTCCTGCACCTAAGATTACAACGATAAGGAGTGCATTTTTTTGTTTGATTTTGGTTTCACTATCAGATAAAAGACCAAACTCATTATTGTGGCAACATTTATCTATTACCACAAATGTCTCCTACCTTAGATGTGCCTTGCTGGTTTTCAGTACACGCTTATCTAATTTTAGTTTGAAAAGCAAAACTATGAACTTTAACTCGCCTCTGTCAGTGCGCCCCAGGGTGGCTGTGGCTACAATGTAGCTTGCCATCACCAGTGTGTGAATGTGTGTGTGAATGGGTGGATGACTGGATGTGTAAAGCGCTTTGGGGTCCTTAGGGACTAGTAAAGCGCTATATAAATACAGGCCATTTACCATTTAAAACCACCAGTGAATACAATAACAACAATCAAGGTTTTTAGTACAAATGTATTAGCATATGTTGACCAGCAGATGTCACTATAACACTATGAACCACTTTCACTGTTTCACACTCTGGTTTGCTGCATTGTTTCCCAGTAAGTGGTGCAATGCAGCATGTACACCAGTTATGAGAAACAACCCAAATCACATTTAATTTTAGTAATCAGACCCAGGCTGAACCATAGTCTTTTTGTAGAAGAAGAAGAAAGGCACACTAACCTGTGGGCAGTGGAGATAGCCTGACGGGCATCCCAGAGGTAATGGAGGTAGTTTACATCCATCAGGAAGTCTGAACCACGACAGTAACCAACGCTGTCTGACACTGACAGATCTGACAGACGGTTCAGGAGGAACAGGTCAGTACAGCCAAAGCTAATGTATAAATAAGCAGCTACCCGCTAACATACTGACCGGTTCCTTTGGGCCAGTGGATGTGCTCTGAGTGTGTGAGTGAGTTTTGGAGCTGCAGAGGGCACCAGGAGGGCATCAGCAGTAGGAAGGAGGCAGCACTGGAGGAGTAACAGTCCCTCTGCTTCAAGAAGCAGCGCTGCTTCCTGCTCAGGTGGCTGCAGGGAATCAAATACCTGAGGAGACACAGAGCAGTTACATTCAGTCCAAGCATGTTATACACAACTGGCATCCAGGTGCAGTTTCCCCATGTTAAAATGCATTATAGTAAGTCAATAAAGGAAGCTGTAGCTGACAGTGATCAGTGAGGTCTTACCATCATAGATAGAGTGTTTGTGCTGCTGGTGTTTTAAATGGATCGTCTAAATAATACATTTTCTGCAGTGAAGTTCCAGTTCTAGTGAAACTGTAATATTTTATTAGCACTAATTAAAAGATGTGTGTCTGTGAGTTGCTGTTAGACTGACCTGAAGACCAGCTGCAGCATGACATCTTCACAGAAGAGCCCAATCAGAGTCCTGAACAGAGCCAGCGACACCGTGCCCAACTGAAGGACATGCAAAAGGTCAAAGGTCATTTACTGCATGA
This sequence comes from Simochromis diagramma, assembly GCF_900408965.1. Classification (NCBI taxonomy): domain Eukaryota; kingdom Metazoa; phylum Chordata; class Actinopteri; order Cichliformes; family Cichlidae; genus Simochromis; species Simochromis diagramma. The sequence goes on along the minus strand of NW_024387350.1, from coordinate 1,342,263 downwards.
CAGAGCATGAAGCAGCTGTATTAGATGACTGTGTGGATACCTGGAAAGGTGTGTTGACCCTGCTGACCAGTGTGTCCAGGATGTGAACGTTGTCATGTGTGTGCAGCAGGATGAAGGAGAGGAAGGTCTGGAGGAGGGCGGGCTCAGAGATGGAGCGCAGGAACAGGTCCAAGTATGCTGTGGTAGTCATCACTTCCTCCACCGTCAGCTACTCACAGACAGACAAATGATCACATACACTAGGATGTGATTAAGTAATAGGTATTCCATGCAGGTGTTTTTATCCTGCTGGAATCACAGTAAAATACTGTATTAATAGCTTTCCTGTGAGATGTTTACTGGTGACTAAATGTAAAAGATGAGGAAATAAATGTCCTGTCTGGTCACTTTAATAACTTTAGTGGCTACAAAAACAGCTGAAATTACTGTATGGTCAAACTTACACTCTATAGAGTATAAGTGTAATGTTTTTGCATGAATAAATAAAGTATTTATGGTTATTACAGCAGGAAGACCAACATAACTGTGTTTGGTAACCAAAACCTCTGACAGTATCATCCTTTAAAACTCTGTTATATAACAGGCAACTGTTCCTGTTGTAGATTTCTTTTGGTTTGCTGCCTGTACCTGTACGGCACTTTATCAGGGACTTTCTTTACAGTGTCGTGATGAAATGTGATACCTTGTGCAGAGCCGGAGCAAGTACAGGCACAAGGAAGCCATTGTAGATGTAACCAAGCAGCTGGGAGCGGATGGACGGATGAGCCACCTGAGGGAAACAAAGATGTACACTTACAGAGTAAAAATAAAGTGTGTGTGCGTGCGTGTGTGTGTGTGTGTGTGTGTGTGTGTGTGTGTGTGTGTGTGTGTGTGTGTGTGTGTGTGTGTTACCTTGGTAACAGCACTACAAAAGTCCAGAGAGTGCAAAAAGTGGACCAGAGCAGGAACCTGCTGACCCAAACACAAAGTGTTGATTCATTTATTCTCATTAATATAGTTTTATTTTTCATCTAACACATACTTGTGCATATTATACTGCACATATCACTTGTTAGATTTAATTACCATTGCATAGCTGTTACACAAGTGTTGCATTGATATACTGGAAAATTAGTTGTCTGGCCAAGTCAGGAAGGAAGGCATTCATGCTTGAGCATAGTACAGATTAAGTGTACTTAAAGTGGAAGCTCTTCATCTTCAGTCCTCTGAAGTAATGAGGAAAACCACAAACTTTGCTTAAATGGCTTAAAACTGAAACCTCCCAGGCACCAACAGAAATACACCCCCCACACACGAAGGTACAAGTCCAGACACTACTTTTGGTTTCTCTCACAGGTTCACTCATTCATGATTTCATCCTGTCACCCCAGCGCTGTGGTTGTTACCTGCTGCCAGTCCGCCTGGTCCAGAGAGTGCCAGTCCTCGCTGTAAACCTGCAGCCGAGCCGGAAGAGACGAGTACAGACCGGACAGACCCGTGGCCAGCACCTGCAGCAAACACGCACATACAGGTGCTCAAAATTCTGAAGAAGATTTGGTCAAAAAGAAACAAAAAGAGAGACAACATTTGAAGACTTTCGCCATACCCTTAACGACCAATTTTAACACCTCAGTGTAAATCAACAGGCATGGTTTAAATTAGAATAGTTTTCAGGTTTTCCAAAGAGTCGCTGCACGGGCATCAGCCCTGATGATGCCTGTGGGGGTATATAAGGGTTCATCAATCTTAAATGATAAGTTCACTGACATTATAGATTTCTTTACCATATTTTTATTTACTATTAAACACTACTATTGTGTCCCTGAAAACATTAGTTCCCTAATCCCAAAAATCTATGCTGACTTTGGAGCCACAACTCCTGCTGAAATTTTATTTTACAACTTGCTGATTTTGGTGTTTCTGGATGCTTTTGACTAAAGGTGGAAGTGACTTGTGGCAAATACTGTCGTGGTCCGTGTTATATTTGTTGTTTTTCTCATGATTCTTTGTATTTCTAGATTGTTCATTTCCTCCTGCCTTCTCTGCTTCCCTTCTTTCTGTAAATCAGGGACCGGGGCCCCCTGGTGGACTGCAGCAACAACAGAAGGTCAGTTTGAAAATTACTCATAGAAACTATGTACAGTTGCATATCTATATAATAATATGTATTTATACAACATGTGTATTAAAACTGTAAATAGGAGGTGGTTAGTTTGTGATAGTACTCATTACTCTGACTGAAATTTGCTGCTCTTCTGTTGCAGGTTGAGTTTTGGTCACACATTGGCCATGACACTTTGCATATGTAAGGCGACCATATTTAGATTTCCAAAAAAGAGGACACTTGGCCCAGTCATGAAGAATTTTAATAATACTGTTTGTTTAAATAAAATGTTAACATATTTAAAAGATGCCTTCTCTGTGCGGTTAATGAATGGTGAAATAAAAAATGTCATATAGGCTTTTACAAGTCAACAAGTGCAAAAAAATAACTTAAAAACCTGTGGAATTAAATAATGTTACAGAAATAATGCCTCATCTGTATCAGAAAGCTTACCAGTGAGGTACCAGTGAGGTACCAGTGAGGTATTGTGCAATGGTTTCTGCTGTCTCATTTGGCGTTTCTAACCTCAATTAATTTTGTCTGCGTGCCACCATTCTCCCAGTCAAAGTATGATTGGGAATATTTTCTCTGTTCCATGGTTACTTAAGTCTGAGAAATGCCACAGTACTGGATTTCATTAAGAGCTTCAAGAGTGACTTGAACAACCACCTACAGCACAGCAGTTCAGGGATGACGTTGCAGATATGGGTCCTCTGTAGGAAAACCCGGACATTTTCATCCATCTCGAAAGTCCCCCCGGACGCCTCGGACAGAACGTGAAAAGTGGACATGTCCGGGGAAAAGAGGACGGTTGGTCACCCTAGCATGTAACTGGTAAGCATTAGCAATTTATAGCTCTGTGTTACCTGTGTTGTTGTTTTTTTCAATAAAAAATTTCAAGGAAATACACCACCTTCTCCTATATAATGATTAAAGTGAAGATTTCAGAGTTTCTGGTTTCTAAATGGGCCACAGCGCTCTTTACTTTGGTAATGGCTTGTCTAAATATTTCAGTGGGACCTATTTGTCTTTTTTGATTATCATACATTAAGAAAATGGATATAGCTGTGAGTCCAAGAGCTGCAGCCTTTAGACAAAACCATGAGAGGCCTTTCCTTGTGTTTCAGGTCTTTATGCTAAGCTAAGCTAAATGGTAAATGGCTCACACTAAAAATGGCATTTCACAAACTGGTCCTTTAAACACAGAGGTGAACAAAGAAGTAGCCTGCGGAGCGAGAAGTTGTTTCTAAAAAGAAAAGAAAGATATTGTTTCATTTGAGACAAAAGAAACAGGGATGAGATATCAGGAAAAAGGAAGAAGAGAGGAGGAGAGCTGGTGATCAACATCAGTATAAACAGCAGCAGTGGTGGCGGCGCTGGTCGTCAACAGCTGCCGTCTCGGGTCTCGTTAGCAATCGGGCAGGCGTCCAATCATGTGCAGACTTGCTAATCCCTCTTTGTGTTGGGGCCAATCTCACGCTGATTTACTAAGCTGCTCTCTGCATAAAGATTGAGGTCAGCTAGTGGTCACATGGGCTTAAATCTGACACATGGACAAACACAAGCACACACAGGTGGCACGTGCTCAGATGTCTTTGCTCGCCCTTTCACATATGAAACCCCCACCGTGGGTCTCTCTCTCACACACAGTCAGGAACTGGGAGGGTTGGAGCCAACATGGCTGACGCAGTGATAAACACTGAAACACACAAACATGTACCTACATTACTGTAACATTTAAGGGTCCTTTTTTTATTGTTATGACATTTTATCACATATACATATGTTTCTATATTTTCTTTAATTACTTTAATTGTTTTTTCAAGTAACTGACTGCTTAATTAATCAATTACTAATAGTAAGGTTCATTCAATTTTGTAGAAACACGATTTTTCTTCAAATGTTCCCGTTTTCTCTTATTTCTCTTTGCTGTTTCTTTGGGTTTCCCTCTTAAGCCCCCTTCATCACTTTCCACAGTAGTTTTCCCTCAGTTATCTGCTTCTCCTCTCTCCCTGTATCCATCACACACAGTCCCAGAGGAAGCAGTATGAGCTCATTAGTTTGTTGCATAACTTGCGCTAATGAGATTACAATACAGAGGGGAGATGAATGGGGGGGAGCTCATACACTGGCTCAAAAACTACTGATTGTATTCATTAAACAACCATCTGGTTCATAAAAAATCTGTTAAATGATCAAGGGTCGGGCTGTTAAAGGGCCTTTTTATTCTCCTAATTCCTCTCATTTCCCTTCTTATCCGTGCAGTTTGCACTTTTAATAAAAGTTATCCAGATCTGTGAGAAGCATGTATTTGATTCTTTCTTTCTTAGTTTGTGCTCAATCCTCTCAAGTAAGTTTTATGAAGTGTGTGTATAATCTTGCTGACAGACAGAGAAACAGAAAACAGTCAGTTGCTTCACTTCAGCAGAGGAATAAACGCCCTTTTTCTCTGCAGGCTGGAAGGCATGTGGAGATTAACCCAGTTTAGCTGGGCTAATGGGGGTCTATGTGAGATAAACTGGTGGCTCAGCTTGTGAAGAATAGCTTTAAACACTTTACAGATGTGACATAAATCTCACGTATTTAAAGTTTCACAGCATAATGCAAACACAGAAGTCTTAACCTAACACCACTTTGTTCTCATCATATTCATAATGTTGCACAATGTCTTTGAGAAAACTGAGAAAACAGGTTACCTGGGTACCCCTGTAATATATTAACTACACTGTGATTCGTTAATCAGCAGTATCCTTCACCCTGATTGGTCATCTCTTCAAGTGTTAAATGATGTGGTTCTTATATCGCAGTTTTGAGCTCTATTAGAGCTTTTTATGCCTCACTCACACAAGCACCTTTTTCTAGACTTAAGTGCTTTCTTTCTAAACTTTACGCACATTCAATCGTCATTTACATTTTTGAGACTTGTACACATCCAGTTAAGTTCATAAGGTTTTTGACAATGACACAATTTATGAATCAAGTGATCAAAGTGCAGGGATTTCATTCAAGGGATTTAACAAAAGTCAGAGATATTTTTCGCTGTCTCTCATTTTCAAAGGCCCAGAAATAACTCAATAGTTGACTGACAAGCAGTTTTATGGCCAGGTGAGGCCTGGTCCTTTGTTTAAAACAGATTAAAAAAATAGAGAGTTGAACTTGTATGTGTTAGCTTTTTACTGGAATTCTCCATTTGACTGTCAGTCAGGTGTCAATCTAAGTGAATGAGGTCATCGGTTGGCTGAAACACCAAAAGAAAACTGTGAACCCATCACAACATCGAGCCGAGTCAAGAACACAGGTAAGTGTGTCATCATTATGGTTTACAGTCAGGAAACGCCTTCACAAGTACAACCACAGAAGGTTCACAACAATGTGCAAATAACCGGTTCCACTCAAGAACAGGAGGTATGTCCACACACACACACGCACACACACACACACACACACACTGACGCACACACACACACACACACACACACACACACACACACTCACACTCACGCACACACATAGTAGTAAGTATCTTACTCCTGTCCCCTACATTTTCACTGTCCCTACATCTCACTGTATCTTACACAGTGTGTAAGATATATGGAAGGTAATGTGATGGCATGCATGCTGTCAGTGGCACTAATGCTTATTGATTATGTGACTGCTGATCAAAGCAGCTGGATGAAGTGTAAAGTGTCCAGAATCAGACACACGCTGCAAAACTGCACAGATGAAGCTTCACAGTGCAAATGATGATGACCCAAAGCAACCCAATAGTAATTCAAGGCAAAGACATGGAATAATCTTCATTGGACAAGTAATTCAGATGATCTCAACTCAACTTATTAAACACAGAACTGACCCACAAACAAGCAGCAGCTGAAGGTGGCAGCAGTAAAGACTGAGCAGAGCATTTTGAGGCAGGGAATCATCCAAGTATTAAAAACAAGCCTCTGAAAATGTTGGACTGTGTATGAAAAAATGGTCTGTAATTCTTAAACAGTTATCTTTTTATGTTGTGCATTTACTTACAGGACAGAAGTACGTGTTCTCTGCAATGTGCTGAGCGACTCGAGGCTCAGAGGCAGACAGAGACATGATGAGCAGCAGAGCATCTCGGGCCTGTTGACCTACCAATCCCTGCCTGAGAGACAGAGATAACACAGGCTATGAGTTTTGTGCAGTTCTGAAGTACATACATTACCTGTGTGTTACCTGTGTACATTTGTGTTACCCTTTTTTATCCAGCAGAGTGTATGCACCTGTGTGTGTGTACCTACCTGTGTGTATACGGGATGAGCAGGGAGAAGAGAAGGAAGTTGGCAGCTCCCTGGTCCTCGCTGGTGTGGAAGAACAGTTCGAGCACTGAGGGATCCTTGACCAGAGCCACGCAGAGCTGGTTCAGCAGGAGGACTAGCTCCGCCTCCACCACGCCGCCGGTGTCTACAGGGGGCCGCAGGTGATTAAAGGGTCAGGTAACCAATTAAACGTCTTACTGGTTAGTGGTTACACCTCCAGCTTGAGAAATGACCTCATAATTAACCACTTAAATCCATTTTGATGTAAAGATGAGGGGGAAAAAAATCACCTTATTTGAAATACCATTCTTTGTTTGCTGTGGTTACACTGTGTGTACTGGTGCTTTTTCACAGTGTCTGCAAAAGGCTTCAAGTGACACTTCAGGTACTTAATGTAAAAATCTAAACCTAAAAACATCCCTTAATAAATGAAGCTATCACTTAAACAATTGCCCCTACTTTCTGTCAGAAACATCCGTTATATATATCTATAAAAAACAACACACACCCAGCACGCCCCTGCGGGCGGTTTATCCTTCAAGCTCGGGTCCTCTACCAGAGGCCTGGGAGCTTGAGGGTCCTGCGCAGTATCTTAGCTGTTCCCAGGACTGCGCTCTTCTGGACAGAGATCTCCGATGTTATTCCCGGGATCTGCTGGAGCACTCGCCTAGCTGGAGTCACCGCACCTAGTGCTCCGATTACCACGGGGACCACCGTTACCTTCACCCTCCACATCCTCTCAAGCTCTTCTCTGAGCCCTTGGTATTTCTCCAGCTTCTCGTGTTCCTTCTTCCTGATATTGCTGTCATTCGGAACCGCTACATCGATCACTACGGCCGTCTTCTTCTGTTTGTCTACCACCACTATGTCCGGTTGGTTAGCCACCACCATTTTGTCCGTCTGTATCTGGAAGTCCCACAGGATCTTAGCTCGGTCATTCTCCACCACCCTTGGGGGCATCTCCCATTTTGACCTCGGGACTTCCAGGTTATACTCGGCACAGATGTTCCTGTACACTATGCCGGCCACTTGGTTGTGGCGTTCCATGTATGCCTTGCCTGCTAGCATCTTGCATCTTATATATATATATATATATATATATATATATATATATATATATATATATATATATATATATATATATATATATATATATATTATATATATTGTGTTGTATGGGAGAGATAACAGCTGAACTTGAACTTGGGCTTGGCGGCACTGTAATGTAATACCACATTGTACCACTAGATGGTGTAGTAATCAGCAAAACCTTCATTTGGCCTGGGAAGTCAAATCTTAAACATTTCAACACTTTCACCTCCAACTCACCAGATGCAGCTCCGGCGCAGGAGGCGAGCAGCATCATTAGCGGCCGCAGAACCGGTTTATGGTGAAGCAGAGGCTGTTTGGCCTGAGACAAAAGCATCTGGTACATCCTGAGTTGCTCTAGCTTCATGTCCTCAGTGAACTGCCTCCTCAGACTCCACAGAAACAGCCTCTCCATCACACCCTCAAGGACCACAAACTCCAGGATCGGACCCATCGCTCCCCCTGGTACCGGTGCACAAACACTCTTGAGTCCCAGTATACTACTGCATTTGTTGCACAGTGAGGAATGATTTCTTTAATCCTACCTTGGCCCGCCTCTTCCTCCATCAGTAGAAAGAGCATGTGCTCCACGTAGTTCTGGACGGCGCTGGCCTCGTCGGCCGGGATGGGGCCTAGACGTAGCGCTCCGGAGCTGCTGCTGCCGCCGCTGCTACCATAACCTGTGAGGAAACTCAGCGCGTTGGTGCCGCTGCGACTCGGCTCGTGTTTCTCCAGGATCTTCACCACCTGAAAAACAACAGAAACACAAGGATGTAAAAGACAATGTGTTTACAGCCATCTTTATACGACAAGCAAAACAAACACCTGAAATGAGAGTGATTAGAGGAAATTACTCAGTAGATACTCACACCTGTTTTATCAAAGCGTATTCAGATTTTTTTAAAGTACATTTTAATGAATGTATTTGAAACTCTGCATGGAAAAGTTAAAAACTAAACTAACTAAACCAAAGCTTTATCCTGGTACAAACACAAACATAACAGCTGGAGACAGATTTATTAAATGAAATATGGCATAAATGATGTCACTTAATAATCTCTCAAGCGTCCAGGTTAGAAACATCACTGGGGCAAAATGCTGTTTAAATTAATGCATGAAGAAAACAGAAACACATTATTTATATCATGTTTTTATTTTAGCTTCCTTTAGTTTCTAATGGTACCAAACTGGATCATCACCTCTTTACCTCAATGCATTATAAATAATATTTATATGCAGCTGTCTTGGACCCTTCTCAGCTGAACGTTAAAGGACTACAGTTGTAATTCCTCTAATGACCACTAGGCACCACAAAAACTTATGGAGTGGCAATGTCAATGTTCTATTTGAGGAGTAATTTTGTAATTCTGAGCAATTTTGACCTGTGTATATTTGTTTGATTTCCCTAGAGTTCGTGGACAAATTTGAGCTTACCTCGATCAGCCTTTGGAAAAAGGGTGTTTTGTTTATTTACTCTAGTCTGAATCAGTTAATGAGTTTATTTCCTGTACTTTTGCTTTTTGTAACACAGAGAAATTCCAAGCAAACCAAAATGTGTTGATACAAACCACACAAGACCGTTCAGTCCATATATTGGCAGAATGTGTCTGTGCCGGGAGCAAAGAAAAGAAATACAGGCAGAGGGTGCTGCATTGCAGACTAATGGATAACATGGATAAGTTACTCCCAAAATCATCGTAATTAATTTCTTCGTAATTTCTGAAACTGAAACTCAGCTGAAATCTGCTGAGTACGATGTGCAGACTGAGGTGGGATCACATTGTCATCATAAATAAACCGCTTGGGAGTTTGTTTGGAGACAGACTGAGACAACCTCCGCCAACGGATGTGAGTGTGATCATCTGTCCTCACCCAAGTGCGATGACTGTGTTGAAATGTCCACATATGAAACACGCCAAGGAGGAAAATTAACTGGAGCTCACATAAAATGGACTAAACTTTATTTTTTAATTTTTCTAATAAAGAAAATAATTTTATTGCTGTAAAACATTTAAGATGCCACAACAGAGAGATAGCCGTGGGAGGGATGAAAAAGAGATGAATGAAACAAGAACGCAATTCACTCTCTGGACTTGTGTTAACCTTTGACATTGGCTGCTTCAGACAAGGACCACATGCACACACTTGCAAACACACACAAAATACTTGTACACACACAGACGATGCAGAGTGTGTGGGGGTTTTCTTGGCAGCTGTGGAGAGTGATTTGTACTAAATGGATCCTGTGTTTAAGGGCCAGAGTCTGGCCAGTAATGCTGACACACATTCATAGACACACGCAGACAGTCACACAGTCATTGTAAGTGAAACTAGGCCAGGCCAGACAGAAGAGACAAAGAGCAGCTAAAAAAACATGTCAGTAGTGACTTTATCTGTGAAGCAAAGCACTGATTAACCAGTGAAGATGAAGATGATGCAGGAGTAAATAAAAAGATCACCTGTGCCCAGTGGTTCTTAAACACGATCATGCAGGTCTCTGGGTCCACACCTCTCAACGTGAGGGACTTCTTCCGATGTCCCCCGATTACCACCGAGGCCATCATTTTGACTGACTGTCAGGGAGCTAAAGCATGATCCGGCTCAATGCGTGGAGGCTGTCTGATGGAAGGACTGAGGGTCATTACCTGGCTCCCTCTGCCTAGAATCAGTCTCTGGCACCGGGCTTGGTGGGCAGCTAGCCGCTAGCCTGCAGAATATGGAGAAGGACAGAGTGGAAAGTTTGTTAATTTCCACAAACACTCCACAAACACAATAGCCAGCTGATGCTAGAAGAGTCGAGTAATCCACGATTTGTTGTGCCAGTAAAACAAGATCATTTTAAACTGCACTCTCGTATCATCTTAGTAATTACTTATAAATAATTATGTGTACTGTTTATTCTTCATGTGTCTGAAAGAAAAAAAAAATCTGTCGGTATATCAGATTTTTTTAAAATCACCAAATATTGGTATCAGTATCGGTCTTAAAAATCTTACATCTGAAGAGCCAAAGCTGTTTCCATGTCATGTATTTATAGTGAAACTCTACTTTGACAGTGTGACTATGAGGGACACGTTTAAGGTGCACACCCACTTTAGGATCAAGCTCCTGAGCTGATACACCAGCTTCAGGATTGGACTATGCAGCTTCTTTAACAAGGTTTCTGTTTGGTTCTCCAAGTTCTGGCTAGAGAACCAGCTCACATGTGTGATGATCCTCAAACATCACTGAATGTTCCTCCATAATGTTCAGATGCCTCAGGATGCTAAACTAGAAGACAGCATTGGCAGCGTGATGCTCCGTCACAGGGCTTGGACACTGCAGACTGACTAAAAGCTCCTGTTTGGGCCCTGAGGCGCAGCAAATTTGTGACGAAATTGTGATTTGTCTGTGATGACACAGTAGAAGCTCCAGTGCAAGCAGTCATAAAAGGACAGCAATGTAAGAACAGCAGCTGCACTGGAAGGAGTTGCAGGTTTCCACTCTAACTGTTGCTGGAATTGTGATTCCTCCATTCCCGGCATGTGCACATGTAGCTGTGTAAAGTGTGGATTTCTCTATATGTTTTTTTAAACACACGGGCTGTACATGTGCAGGGTGCTGGAATAAACAAATACAGTGACCTATTGTCCAAAGAATACAAATATTTTTAGCTTAGTTTTCTTCCCTCCAGGCAGCTGCCGAATTCTGTTCATTTCTCTACATTATGACAATCAACTCCCAGAGATTTGAGGCTGCAGGAAGGTAATCCACGTTTATTTTTAGCTGTGCTGGCTGCATAGCTCAAGTAAAGCCATTTCTGTTAATGTAACAGAAAATTGTGATGTCAAACTTTGAAGTTAACACAGAAACAGCACTGCTAGAAACCTATTTTCAACCTTTTACCCATCTGACTGATGATCTAATACCATTTGTTTTACATCCACTCGTGTGCTTTGTGATTCTTTATTGTCTAAGTCTTCATGTCTTACGTAAAGCACTGATTCTCTCCAACAAGAGGTCGCTGAGCAGAGAGGATTTTATTTTTCATGAGGAAATCCTCTTATTTTAATTGTGTATATATCTGACTTTCACAATCACAGAGCTATTTCCTTACTCTGTGTCAGTGTTTGTGTGTGCGTGTGTGTGTGTGCGTGTGTGTGTAAACTAGCAGCAACAGCAGGAAGTAAGGCTCTTCAGTGGAAACAAGCAAACAGGAAAAATGACAACGAGGCCCACCCTGGGCGTTCCGGGACATTCCGTGAATTCCCATGGAGGTCTCGAGGAAATCACCCGGCAGTATTCCTACCTTTGCACTGCTGCTGCTGCTGTGATGCCATGGATGAGCGAGCCTGCTGTCTGCACTCCTAATGGAGAGAGAAAGAAACACACACAGTGACACAGAGCAGCACTAAATGTAACTCTTTACACTATCAGGGCCTGATTTATGTCCTGACAACATGAGTAAAACAAGTAAACACACACAGTTTATATCCCTAACCATCTGGGACTCTAATCTGTGTGTGTGTGTGTGTGTGTGTGTGTGTGTGTGTGTGTGTGTGTGTGTGTGTGTGTGTGTGTGTGTGTGTGTGTGTGTGTGTGTGTGTTTCTTAATTTTTTTGTACCACTTTAAGTCTTTTGTGCCTTTGGAGTATCTATCAACATTTTTCTTTTTGTGGAGACATTGATGCATTTAATAAACATTTTGTGACACATTATTTTTTTCTTTGTGCCTTCAATGTGTGACACTGAAATAATCATTGTTTTTGTGCCACCCTAACATAAGTTATAGTCTTAGTTTGAACCTGCCTATAAAAACCTACATTGCTCCATCAATAGCAGAAGGTAAAAACAATCAATAGCAGAAGGAGCCCATTTTCTTCCACTGTTTGTTTCAGTAATTTCTCCGACAGCCAGAGCTAAAATTAAATCAATAAAACTATATCAATTTATTTTACTTAGAATATTTTATGCAAAAATGTCAAATACGCGTGGTACCAGCTGCTCAAATGGTCATATTTATAAGTTTCTGCATTCTGCATTCATAAAACCTGTAGACTGTATAGAAATGATGGCTGTACCCACTGGTTTTGGACTTCACATTTTAAAGGACTTCGGTCTCTCCCACGTTGCTTTTGTCGAGCCAGAAGAGTCCATATGTCAAGAAATGTGTGTTGCTAAGTTACCAGCTAAACCAAGCAAGCTGTACACAGATGATTTTTAACATAATTACAATAAAATGCTCCAGTTGGCTCCATAATGTGGTGACTTAGAAATTTGTGTAATAAGCAAACCATTACTAGATAAGTTCAATGAGGGGGCATAAATCAAGAGTAAAGTGCACAAAGGTTCAGTTCACTGAGTTGAATTAGAGTAGACAGATGGAGGTACTGACCTATGACAGCTAACTTCTATTCAGTCACCTGTCAATCAAAGCAGCCACACCCCTAACTTTAACAGTATCCAGATGGATGAGATAAATGGAGAAAAAACAATAGCCCGAGTGAATATGAAGGGGTAAATTAGCTTGAAGCTCTAAATTTGAGCATTTTATAGTGGGAGTCTCTGGAATTTGCTCACATTTGGAGCTTTGAGTGGTCATTAGAAGAAATGCAGTTTTTGATACTTAATTTTTAAGCCCTGGAGTTTCCAGCTTGCTTTCAGACCCAATTTTATGAGTCAGGTTTAGTTTGGGGTATGCAAGGCCGAGTGCATGGCTTCATCATCTGTCCTCACAAAGAACAAATGTGTGTGTGTGTGTGACTGAGAGCACGACAGAAAAAAAGAGGTAATCTCAGATGAGACGGTGCTGTTTAATCCCAGCCCGGCTCTTTCTGTGTGTGTCAGACGGTCACATGCCATCACACAAACCAGGGATTAAATACACGCACAAGCAGACTGACCTGAAGTCTTTTCTGACCTGGTTTTTAAAATCATTTCAGGCATTTAGCTGATTGAGATTTAATTGAATCGTGCAAATAACACGCCTCGCTGTGTTGTTTAACGGGCTGAGTTTGTTGCATTGAGGTGTTTGCAGTCCTCTTACAAACAGGTAAAAGACTGAGTCATTTTGAAGAGCTCACTGAATTCAAGTGTGGTGCTGTGACAGGAGCCCACTGTTAGAAAAGTCTGTGAAATTTCACAACAGTTTGTGAAGCTGCTTCCTACTTAGATAGCCCACAATCAGCTGTAAGTGACATTACTGCAAAGTGGAAGCATTCAGAAATCAAAGCAACATACTCATAAAGTGGCAGACCATGCAAAGTTACAGACCGGATTCACAGAGTATATAAAAGTTGTCAAAGCTCTGCTGACTCAGTAACTGCAGATCTCCAAACCTCTGGCATCAACATCAAAACAAACAAAAATTGCATGTTAGGAGCTTCATAGCTGAGCAGCTGTAGGTGTAAAGGTCCAGTATTTTTCTCTACATAGTGTAAATAAGGCCCAGAAACAAGTTTTTTCTTCTGTATTCCCAATGAATTCATGTTTTATTTATAAAGCTTGCAATTGCCAAACTTCATTAGAAGGTGGGCTCTTATGCCATGCCTTATTTCTTATCACATATATGCTGTTATAGGAGTGAATGTTCATATTCCATGGCCAGGTTGGCCTCTAGCTAAAAGCTAGTTAATCACTCAAACTCAGCAAGGATCACTGACCAGCAGTTGTGAGCACTGCAGACACACCTGTTTACCTGCATTGTAAAGGAGCGGGGCCTCACCTGTGTTTGGTGAGGTTACATTATTTAAAGTAGGCCTGAGAGAAGTCACAGGATGGGGAGCCTTTTGGAGCACAATGAGCTGTCTTCTGTTTGTTTAGGATTTACAACGAGCTTCAAGGATACCCTGGCTGCTTTTTCACAGTGCAGGAACACACTGTGTGCCTCCTTATCTGGAGGGTAGATGCAAGACCAGATATATGAAATTATGTGTGAGATTAGAGCTTCAGAACTCAGGATACCTTCTGCAACACAAGTGGATATTTTTCCCTTCCCTCCAGAAGCAAGTTTCACCACTCTGTAGCAATCACAGCTTTACTTCTGTTTCTATTTCTACTCTACTACATCTTTGACACGAAATGTTTTACTGTGTAGTCCACACCGTTTATTTTAAAGCTTTGCTTACTTATTGTTTTGCAGATTAAAAATATAATACATGTATAAACATACACCCATATAAACTGAAACTACAGATCAGAGTGACGTCAAAGGAGGTTAGTGGCCTTTCCTTCCTCCCCTTAGACATGGAAGATTTTAAAACTGCCAGGAAGACCACAGATGCCATGACTCAGATGTTTCTCTTACATTGTCCCTGTTAAGATGAAACCTAATAACAGAATCCAATAGTTGGGTGTTGATAAATTAGCTTCCTTTTTGAGTTTTTGATGCTACTCTGCCTCTGGTTTCTTCACACAATACTAGAAATCAATCATTTATAAATCTATTTATATATTCTGCTCTGTTGTTGCAAACAAAACTGTGCAGCATGTATATAAGTTAGTAAAATCACCCCCAGCGGCTACATTAACGTTAAACACCAATTAATAAATCAATAATTAAATATATAATTATTATACAAATAGCACATGTATGATTCTGCTTAATGACTGCATTTACTTTTGATAGTTTAAGAATCTTTAGTGCTAACAGTTATTCAATAAAAATGGTTTCAGGCTGTCTTTCAGTGTCAGGACTCATTTCATCCTTCTGTATGAGGCCACAGGTCCTGGATATCAGTGTTTTCTACACCAGTTCTTACTTAGACATAAAAAAAAACAGTTAAAAACAAAAATAAATAAATACATCCAGGGCACACAGAGAGTATTAAAAATGCATTTTATATTTAAGTGACGATTTCCTTCCCAATAAATGCTTGTTTCCTTAAAATAAAATCATTTTTTAAATTCTTTAAATTCATTAAAATAGTTTTTAAGCAAAAATCCATTCTATGAATGCAGGTTTATTAAGTTTTATTAAGCCAGGTTTGACCAACTTTGCGCTCCTTTAACTATTATAGTTTGTCTATCCAGAGTCTTGTAACAGTAAACCCTCCTCTTGGTTTACACTACACTGCAGCATGAAAACACTGAGAATCCCAACATTTTCTGCACTTTTTGTCGGTTAACCTGAACCAGGCGTTTCTTACCTCGGCTGCCTCTCTAACTGTTGCTTGTTATTCCCAAAGTGAGAAGAAAAGCGGTTAAAACGCGTTTAACTGTCCAGAAACGTGTGTAAATCCTTAGGTTTGCAGTTTTAAAGCGGCCCGGCTGTGCCGCTTCTGAGCGCTGCGGAGTTTCTGAGGCTTTAAGCGGCTCAGCTGTCAATCACTTAGCTGCTGGGCGCTAGGTAGCACTTAACCACGCCCATAAATGTTGTAAGACCACGCCCCCGGCAGAGAACCAAAGCGCGAGAGAGACGGTTTTATACAGTACATATAACATGTTTGAAGGGTTATTTTCATACATGTGTGTCTGTGCAGCGTTTATCTTTCTGTTTATCATTCAAGGCAATTACTTTATGGTTATTTAATATATGACATTAATCACCATTTTCACTGTTATTTCTTTAAGAAATCCTGATTAATCAGTTCATTTTTTTCTTCGTAAAAATGCAGAACTTACTATTTAGAGGCAAAAAAAAAATCCATTAGAAATGTATTACACAGTGATGGGTTCACAGGGTGTCTGCTACAACAACCTAAAATGCTAAATGACATGAATAATACATAAAGAATAAAGTAAGCAAGTGTTAACAACCCTGAAAGGCTTCAGTTTATCTAATTATTAAGAAAGTGGCCATTAGCTAAATAATTAAAAACAAACAATAACAAAACAACTTAAATAAAACAAAATAGTTCAATAAAATAACACAGATTAAATATTACAAAAATAAATAGTTAAATAAGGTGAGGAAATTAGAAAAAAGAAAATGTGAAATAAATTAAAGGAGCTCAAAATGTGAAAGTCTAAATCAATTGATAAATAAATTGTTATTAAAATAATTATTTCAGTGATTGATTCATAATTATTATTAAAAGTAGTCTTGTGCTCTTGTTTGTTTGCTTGTATTAATCTGGATCTTGGGTGAGTGACAAATGGATTCATCATTTTGTATAGGAGCTTTAGAATTTTATATTAAATGTTAATTTTTACACCTTTGATATATTCATAGCAAAGTAGAAAAGTCCAATGAGTTGATGCAAATCGCTAAAATCTTGACACTAACTTTATCTGTATTTAATTTGTACTCTTACGATAAAACAAATAATTAATGTTCTAAATACGTTTTTCCCAACCATTTGGAGCCACAGCACATCACCAAACAAAAATGTCACAAAATACATATTGATAGTTTTTCCCTGCACCAGGCAGTGTGGAATTGGCTCAGTTTATCCCCAGTATAGCTTTTTTGCTTTTTTCTGACCACTCATCATGCTAGGGCCTTCATCTAGGTTGGAATTTTTCCAGGTCCCAGGTCAGACTGATTACTTTTTCACCTCAAATGTTTATCTATTGCTATTACAAGCTGCTATCTCACACACAGTATGTCTATTGTGTAATTTCTTTTCCGTCTTCCTCTGTTTTACTGGCAGTTGGCAACCAATTTAATTAGAGCAGGTAATTGTACCGCCCTCTAGTGGAAGAGAATGTAATTGTTCTGCCTGTTACTCACGCCGGTCACTTAGTGTACCAATCAGGTGGAACCAGATAATCTTCCACGGCACTCTGGTCATTTCCCACTGCACACCTATGTGCCGCGGCACAGTGGTTGGGAAACACTGTTCGAGACAGATATTTATATAAGCTGGGATGTCTTCTTGTTAAATTGTTAAAGTAGAATTATAAATATTCCAATACTGAAAGTATTAAATAAAGTCTTTTTTCCTCAAATGGAAATAATGTGAACACAAAATGTTCAACGACGCACACTCACACAAACACACACAGTGTATTCCCGTCTCACCCATGTGATTCCTTTAATCAAGCTTTGTTAATCACCGTGCAACAACAGTTTAACACTGGGTGTTTGAGGACAGCAGGAAATTGTTAATCTGAGCTGTTAAATCAATGCACACACAGGTCATCTGGATCCAAACCAGCCTACCAACCTCCTCCACATCAGCTACTTTGCAGTGGCCTCATTTAAAATAAATAAATAAATAAGACGGTAAAAAGTTTATTAAGTCAGAAAGCTTAATGAATGAATGTAGTAACCATGATGCCATTAACACCTCAAGTTATTTGACACCATAAAAGGAATATAATTATTTATTTATTAATTTTCTTTTTTTCAGTCTCTTAAAGTGTGATCTTTCTTGACAGAGCGACAGGATAATGGAGGACTAAATCAACCTATACTTGTTGCATGTTTGCATTTTTTTTTCTTTATGTAGGTTTTACTTTGTAAAATCATCACGTTCTTCTGTAGAAGAACTTGATGTTTATAGATTGTGTGTTTTTGTTGTTTCTCCGCTGATTTTTTTTTTTTCTTTAAGCTTCAATTTTGGTAAAGCCGTGCAAATATTTTAATACTTAAGTTTTTATCCCAAAGTTTGGACACCAGTGTGTTCTTGGTAAACCATTCCTCTACATTTATCAGCAGTGCCCTCTTGTGGCAAACCATTGGAACTGCACTTGATTAATTATGGACTGACTGTGTATTATTCTTAATAATGATCAGCATTTTAATAAAGTAACTTGCTCAAGAGTTGCACTGTGTAATTGCTACAGAATCATCATTGTGATGATTTAAATTGTCATCTTTGAAAATCCGCCTCATTAAATGAAAGGCAGTCACCAGATCAATGGAGCGAGACAGAAAATAGAAAAGATATCTGAAAATCCCTCAACTCCAAAGCACAAAAGAGAACACATTAGCTTCACTGCTATTCTAGACACTGTTAATATCTGATTACATACTTCCTGTGCGTTCACCTGTGTTATTCTGACTCAGGCTCCTGATCTCTCCACTGTGTTAGTCATGTGAGAGTTTTTTAGCTGCGTGGTGCCAAGTTTCAGTTTACTTCACTTCACATTTACCGTGCAGAAAGAAGATTCTGTTTTGAGCAAAGCTCAGCGCACACAGGCACTTACAGTAAGAAGAACTTTCTGTAGTGCTCATTTACATATTTTATTCTAAAGCCGGCCTGCATGCTGTATATTTATGTATGTCACTTGTATACCTGCATACAAATGACCGCATTCTTCCAGAGGACAAATGTGGTCATTCACTGGTAGAAACTCTCAGAGAGCTGCAAATTCTAGATGAATCAAGCATACAATGTAATCCCTTTGTGTGTGTAACAAAACTAACTTCAAGGTTATTTAATGTCACTTCATCATAAGCACTTTGAAGTAGAAGGGACAAGAAAACAGCCAAATGCTGATACCTGGGGTTTTGTGCAATTACAATCCTACAGAACTGTAAAAAATTTTTAAGTTGCCTGAATTAACAAACATGTTGCAAACTCAATACCTCACAAATATGAAGTAAAGGTAACTGGAGTCTTGTGAGTAAAAAAAAATCAGCAGAAAGTTGTAGAGAGTTCAGAGTACTTGTTATTAGCTTAATCTGTTAAGAGGCAGATATTCAATTCACTTTTATGTATATACTGCCAAATCATGACAAAATTCATTTCAAGGTGCTTAATATTGTAAGGTAAAGACCTTCCAATAATACAGGGATACCGCAACAACAAGAGGACCCCCTGTGAGCAAGAGCTATGGTGACAGCGGGAAAGAAAAACTCCCTTTTAAAATGAGGAAACCTCAGCCAGAACCAGGCTCATCATAGTAATAACAAATCATTAAATGTAGAGTGGTGTATAAACACACAGTGAATGAAAAAGTGTATGTTATCCATTCAATAAGATTTAATTAACACCCCTGAAGCTTTGCACTACATGGCTCATTTAACAATACAATAGTCTCACTCATGGTCTACTAAAAGCCAGACCTTTACCCTGTTCCTGCCCACACGAACACTGGAAATCCATTACACATTTACAAGAATCAACGTATGACGTAACTGAATTAATGATGCAAACACTAATAAATTCAGGATTCATGTTAAACATTAACCATCCCACGAGTCTGTGTGGACATCAAGTGGAAATCAAGTAGGTAGGTGAATAATAGTAAGCAAACTTTCCCAGCCAGTATAACCAAAGTGCCAATTCAAATTCAGTCATGACTGTATTTAGAGTATGTAAGCTGTTATCAGCTAAATTCTTTAATATTGCTTCCTAAGCCTTTGTCGCAATTTTCCACATTTTTACTGTCACTTTGTGGATCATGTTAAGTTGTTCAGCATCAAAATTTTGTAGTTTCACATTTGTGATTTGGGCTTCTTTCACGTTGTTGGACAGCACTTGGTGTTCTTTTGCTTCTCTTTCCTTTCTTTTGGTGTCTTTGCAGCTACTGTAAGTGGCAGCTTTGCATGTCTTAGTACTGATTTTACTTACTATTTTTGCAGATGATTGCATCACTGTAGCGGTGTTGCATTCTATGTAGTTATTTTACATCACTGTGGTCATTTTATAGCTCTGTGTATGTGTGTTTGTTGTTGAAGTCTTTTTTGTTCTGTCTGTGTTTTTGAGCATGTTTACATTTTCTGCACCTCTCGGAGCTCATTTTGCCCTTAACAGTGGTCATTCTGCCTCTCATTTTTGTGTTTCGCATTTCTTTATCCCACACTTTTGTCTGCATACTTTGTGCTGCATGTATGCCTTTTTTTAAAATATTATGATGCCTATGTCTATCTATGCCTATCGTTATGTGTTATGTAGTTTGTAAATTTGTAAATGTTTCAGAGGTATTTTGTTTCTGAGTTTTTGAAGAAGTTTTGGTTATTTAGTGTGTCTTTGTCCAACCTTTGTGCCTCTGATGAGGATTCAGAGCATTTGGTGTCACTTTGTGTGATTTAGTTAGTTTGTTTGTTTGTTTGTTTGTTTGAAGGCATTTTGAGGCATTCTGCATCTCTTTGTCAAACTTTTGTTTCTATTTTAAGACATTTTGGTTTATTTTGTACTACTTTGCACCACTATTTGTGCCCCGTGGAAGATGTTTCCGATTTTTTTGTGTCACTTTGAATGATTTTTGTGCTTCTTTGTCCAAATTCTGGGTTCCTTTGCACATGTTTTTGCACGTGGGAGAACATTTTCTCCCACTTTTTGTGTCTGGGCGTTCAGGATATTTTGAGGCTTTTATAGTTGTTTTGGGCCCCTTTGTTACTTTGCAGTTATACATTTGCCGTTTTGCGTGTTGGTATATTATAGTTTAGGTCAGGTGCACTTTAAAAAAACAACAACAACAACTTTTCTCCACCCATGTTCATCCTCTTCTTCCGCCTCTTTACCTGGTTACTTCTCCCAGCACATACTGCCGCACACCATGACGTTAAGTGAACTAAACTAAACGTTTAATCCTCCATATTTATTTATTCTTCTTCTCCGCGTTTTTTTCCCCTGTTGGTGACGTCACGGCGTCGGAGAGCGCCGAGCTCGCGACCAGGGAAAACAGGGAAGCTTGGAGAAAGTGTCATCTGAAACTCGCCGCAAAGATAGTTGTTGTCTGTATATTAAGACTTTACAGACTGCTTTTTCTCGCCTCGAAATCTTCCGAACACGCGGTGGAAGTGTTCAGCTAACCCTGGAAGTCATGTTGGGGCTTTAAAGTTGACGGTGTTTGAGCTTTCGCGGTGCAAGTTGGCGACGAAGCCAAAACAAGAGGAAGAATAAATAATGTGCCTGTCGCCGCCGCTGCTTCTGTTCTGACACGGCTCCAGTTTCCCACAGACACTCGGGAGAAGCAATTTGAAGGAGGAAGACAGAAAGTGAGAAAATAAGGTAGTAAAAGAAGAAGGAGAAATGGCCGAGGCACGCTCAGAAGAAGAGGAGGAAAGCGTGATGAGGGACACTCGGGAGCAAGTGGTCCGACGACAGCCCAACGCCTCCAGAGGTAAAGAAAGAGCCACAAACATCATCTTTATGCGTTTGCTTTAAACTGTTTCCACCTGATAGACATCCAGTTCATTAATACATAAGGAAGAAATAAGCTGTCACGAGTCTGGAAGGAAATGCAACCCCCAAGGTTTGATATTATATGACCACATTTCCACCGATAAAGCTCAAAGCAAACAAACTGTCAGGTTTATTCTCTGTTATTCTTTATTTTCACATTGTGGTAATGTTTCTGTTTCACTTTTGCTCTATTAAAAGGTATCTTAACATACTGTTTAGCAGCTCTGGGATCCCAGACCCCCTCTCCCTTCCTCGTCTGTGAATGTTTAGCATCCCCGCAAAATCTATCACAGCACTGATAAAACGGCACCTTGACATGCATATAATGTGCAGTGTAGGCTCAAAATGCCGCTCACCTAGGGGTTTAAGAGGCAAAATATGAAGCCTGGATCCAGTGTGGACAGTGTTTATGATACTTGGTGTACATTTCAGGTCTAAAACCTTTAAATAAGAGACGTTTTATGAAGCGCGTTAATGTTTAGAACTGATTATCTGATTAAAAATTAGTTGGCAACGTTTTTTGATTGTTATTTTTAAAGCATGAACGCAAAAATGTGTGTATATTTCCTAGCTTTCTTTTATGTTTCTAATCTCAGACCACGCAGGCAGTTTAGATTTGGCAGCACTTGAGTGCTTTGTCATTTTTTCCTCAGACCACCTTTCGTTTAGCGAATCGAGGGAAATCACAAACACATTTCTGATAAGGTTTGTTTAGAAAGCCGTGATGTAGATGAGTGTGTGTTGTCTGGTTGAACTCAGGGTTGTAAATTCTTATATCATGATGTGAACTTGCCGACACTGGGGTCAAAGTTTGTGTATGCCTGTGCCAGGACTTACAACCATTAGTTGAATGACCAAGTCTTCCTCTTTGTCTCTCTCTCGGGGAAGTTAAATTATAACTTGTCCTGACTCTTCTAGGCTTTTCTCAGTTAGTGTGTGAGTAAAGTGAGTCTGTAATTCTTCAGAAACTCTTCAGATGATGCATTCGCTTCTGCCCTGTGGTTAGGGCGGGTACATTTTTGGAGAAATTACCACCGCGTCTTGACATGATTAACTGACACAATGCCACCTGTGTGTCTTTTTCTGGTTGTTATGTAAAGTTTCTAAGTCATCCCGGGAGTGATGTCAGGCTTAAAGATTAGGCTGCATGAGATTAGATTTAATCCTGGGTGATATTTTTGTGGTGGCTAGAGAGGAATACTGGTGCTTTTATGATTTCATTTGCTAAACATGGAGCTGTAAGTGGTAATTATATTTATTACATAGTTGTTTTGACTTTGAAATACCAAATACTCACTAACGTGACAAATGATGGTTATTCATAGTACATGGGTAGAAAATTGTATGTTTCCTAACTGTCCTGTGGCAAGGAAGTGGCTGTGTACAGAAGGCCTACATTAAAAAAAATATAGCTATATATAGCATACCTTTTTTTTTAAGACAGGAAACCAAAACAACTTTTACAGGCTGTACTTTGAGGAAGTGTTGGCACAATGTGACTGTAATCTGTGACCAAAACAAGACTGTTCATTTAAATGTGAGATCATCGCATCTTTTGCCCTAATTTAGCAAACATTCCTCATCAGCAGCCTTATTCTGCATCATACGTCAGAGATGATGGAAAAGGTAGATGGGGTGACCATAACATCGGTGGTCTTGGACTTTGGATTTCGAAAAAGACAAGCTGCGAATGGTCAATACACGGGCACATGTGCACTACATTGACCAAAGAACTGGGCCACATAGACATTACCCCACATAGCAGACAGATCTGGCCTGGATCTGGTGTCATGCTGGCATTGCTGGCTGACTTCTGGCATGGTAAGTGGTCATCCAGATATGGGCCAGGCCTGGTGCAGATGGCACAGTTTATGCGATGGCATGCCACATCTGGCCCAATTATGGTTTAGTTTATGTGGCCCAGGCTCACAAAAAACAGGTCTTCATTTTTTGTGGTTCGATCTAGGGCTGTTCGATATAACGATTGGATGACGATATAAAAACGTCTATCGTTTCATATTACGCTATCGTTTGTTTCGTGTTTACACCAATTTTTTTTCATCGTTTTGATGGTCACTAGTGGCTATATTAATTTGTTAAAGTTATCTCTTTCTCTTATATTTAATATCACGACACTACGGACGGACAAGTGACTGTTTTTACGTGTTGTCGTTATCAACCACGATGATAAAACAATGGCATGGCTTTGCCATCCGCTTGTTTGTTTTGCATGTTAACCTTTCACAATAAAGCTCAAGATCCTGTTGAGACTTTTCAAAATAAACTAAATCTCATGAAAGAGCATGCAGGATTTTTACGGAAGCAAAAAAGAGGCGTTAGGTGCTAAAAAATAAACCTTAGACTCAAACGTTAGAACAGGCTTTTCCCTGCAGCACGCCGTGTAATAAATATTCACAAAGAAAGCGGCGGCCGTTACAATTTATGTTTAAAAATGTATAACTTCATGCATCGGTTAAAAGTCTCAACTCCAGGTACACAACGCCCAGCTGAAAACACTTCCTGCAAGTCGAGCTGCCTGAGATTCACAGAATTTACAGAAAATGTTAAATTTTTGTGATTTATATCGTTATCGGGATGATGGATGTCTTATATCGGGGTATGAGATTATGGTCATATCGCACAGCCCTAGATTATTCCCTGGCTCCTCCAGTCTGCATGTCAAGAGTGTGAATAGGTAGCACTCATGTAGGAAGCACTCAGTTTAGAGAAAGTGTGTGATTGGGTGAATATGGCATGTTGTAAAGAGCACTTTGAGTAAACCGGGAGGGTTGAAAAGCGCTATATAAGAATCAGTCCATTCACTGTCCGAACAGAGTTTCGTCATGTTACTTTTGCACTATTATGTTCTGGCACATGTTGTTATTACATGGCTTGATTAAGGTACACATTAGGCTGACATCTGGGGTCAGAGCTGAAACTGTTCTGGGCCAGCAAAGGACCACCAGTGTGTCTGCAACTAGCCTTGTGCTGGCCCATGTGTGGGCCACTTCTGGCAAACCTGATCTGGGCCACCAAAGGGCCATCACTCTTTGCAGTATGTGGGCCAGATCCGGGCCATACCAATTTTGCTATTTGGGACACCTACAGGAGCTGCTTGGACATTGAAACCCTATAGCATGAAGCTCCTAGTGCACCGTGTGTGTGCTCATGTTGATGTCAAAGGAAGACTGGAGTACCACATTTACTCAGTCAGCAGTGCGCTGATGACCTTTACACAGTCGGTGACACGCCCTGTAACTTTATCTGATCTGCCACTTCATGGTCGAGTTGCTGTGGTTCCTAAAGACTTCCAGTTTGCAATAACACGACTTACAGTTGATGATGGAAGATCTAGAAAGCAACTGGCTTATTCCGACAGCGGCGTCAATGACAGCACCGGTCAGAAATTCATTGAACTCTTTACAGCGACCCATCCTTTTCATGTTTGTAAAGGCACACTGCGTGATTTATTTATTTATTTAATTAATTTTGTTTTTCTGTGGAAGTTTGAAAACTCTTGAATTCAAATAGTGTGGCAGAATAATTTTGTCCATATTTGGCGCAAAAGTCTTGAACAATCCTCATTTCTTTATATTTTGCTAGAAAAATGGGAAATGGATTCAGAAGTTTATTGAAATGTAGAAACAAATATGAAAATACAGCATACAAGGCAAAAACAGAGTTTGTACAATTCTTGAAAGCCAGCATTTAAGGTGACCACCTTTATTCTTCAACACAGTCACTTAGGCAACCTTTGTCATTTCTTTAAGTAGTCTTCAGGAATAGTTCTCTGGGCTTCATGAAGGGCAGAGCTCTTCTTTGTTGGCTACCTTTTGTTCCATTCTCTGGCAACGTGATGGGAAATGGCATTGTTCTATAGAGCGTTTCTACTCTCCCAGAGTACTCAAACCACTCTATATAACATGCCACATTCAAAGACCAAATAAATTCACCCAGTCACTTTTTTCTAAGCCTTTAGTGCAGGGGTAGGCAACTCCAGGCCTCGAGTGCCGGTGTCCTGCAGGTTTTAGATGTGTCCTTGATCAAACACAGCTGATTCAAATGGCTAAATTACCTCCTCAACATGTCTTGAAGTTCTCCAGGGGGCTGGTAATGAACTAATCATTTGATTCAGGTGTGTTGACCCAGGGTGAGATCTAAAACCTGCAGGACACCGGCACTCGAGGCCTGGTGTTGCCTACCCCTGCTTTAGTGGTTCTTAACTAACATTCATGCACAACTTGGATTTAGTATCTTGCCGAAGGATACTTGGCATGCAGACTGGAGGAGTCAGGAATCGAACCACTCTCCTTCTGATCAGTAGTTAAAGTGCTCTACCTCCTGAGCTACAGCCACACTGCATCCATTATGATTAATAATGTTGAACTTAACACCCTGGGGAGGCCAAACCACGACTGAGGTATGCTTTTCCTGTTTCTTAAGGAGATGACTGTCAGGTACTGTTCATCTGCTCTGGAGTTTTTTTTGTTTGTTTCTTTTTTAGGCCTGCTACTAACTCTTCAATTTCTGTTCATGGTGTTTAGGGAAGAGGAAACAGAGAAAATGGGAAGTTAGGATTACTTTTATTTCTTTGAACAAATTCTGAATTTGAATATACAAATATCTGAAGGCAAGGGATGGGATTTTTGTGCAGGAAGCTTCTGGTTTGTGTTTGTATCAGCCAAACATGTTTGAGCTGGAGTCTAAAATGGAGGTGGAGTCTAACTGTGAGATAAGATCCTGTCAGAGGAAGGAGGTGAATGATATCGAGCAGCATCACAAGTGCAGCCCGGCCATGGAGCCAACGGGCAGCGTGACATGGACAGGCTGGGACTAGCTTTCAAATTAATAAAGGTTCATATCCAAAGGTGAATTTTTGCTCCGTACTGAACTACAACAGAACACATCCACAATTCCCAGACAACTCATCACCTATATAAGCTAATATAGCCTTAAACCACAAAATACATATATCAGGGAGCGTGTGAGAGAGTCTGAGTTGGTTGTTGTTGTTGTTGTTGTGCAATGAAACCCAACCATTTGATGAGCTGAGCTCACTTGGTTTTCATTAAATGTGTTTCAGATACTTTTTTTCTAACTTGAGAAATTGAATAGCAGAATATTTTGCAACATGAAGACATTGTTTATTAAAAATTGTAAACCATATGGAGACATTAAGTTACAGTCAGAACAACAAATACAGTGTGTGCGTCTGTCTGTGCAGCATTCCTGGACTGTGGTTTATTGTCTCTCTGTGGGTTTAACAACAGTCTGTTAATAATTTTTCTGGCATCTGAGGTTAGGGATCGTGTTCAGCCTTTTCTTAGCTTCGGGACGTGCAGCTTAATGAAGAACCTTATTTTACCAGCACTGTTTAGTGTTATTATACATTAAATGAGAAGCTAAAGTGAACAGCAAACATTTAAAAAAAGAATACCTTTGAAAGTAGTTGACCTTTTGCAAAAAAGGAAAGAAAAAAAAATCTGAGCTGCATATTTTTAAAGGCTTTATTGAGCAGTCACATGTTTTTCCACACAGGCTCATCTGTGAGAGTGACAGGTGATAAATGCCTCATGTGAGTGCCACAGTTTTCAAGGATAAACATTCCCTCTGGAAGACTTTAAGCTGGCATTGTAACTGAATTTTCAGCCACTTGGCAGCCATCTTGGCAATGCCTTTTGGCAGTTATTTGGGCAGAAGCCTCCCTGTTCTAAATGAATGGGAAGAAGGCTGCAGCTTTAATTCCACTTGTCACCTGGAAAAAAAAGTGCTTAAATAAAATCAAAGATCAAATTAGATTTTAAAAAATGCTTTAAACTTCCGTGGTGTAAATGAGCTTAATACATTTAGTGCTTCATGTCCACTTTAATGGAGTGTTGATTTCTTTCCTCCTACTATCTAAGGAAGCTTCATTGGGGGGAAAAAACTGTCTAAATCCCCTTTTCGTCACTAACCTCTGACCTCCTCGTGGCACACAAGAAAGCCAGTGGATGACGAACGCTGAGTGAAATCTGCTGCGGTGTGCATCTTGCGTGTTTGAATGCAGCTCCAGCAGAAAGCTAAGCCAGCCTGCTGCGCAGGACAAACATCTGGAAGTATTAAAACTCCGATGACTCCAGCAGAATCTGTCTGCAGCCAATTGCAGCCTCACTTCCTGGATGTCCTCTGCCAATCAGGAACCTAGCCAGAGCTGACGGGCTGTCCAGTTGGAGTTTTTCAGGGACAGAAAGTAGAGGAAAAGAAGAAAAAGCACTGAAGGGAGAAGAGAGAAATCTTTTTGAGTTTTTGAAAAGAAGAACTATCTGCAGCAAGTTCTGCACACACGTCAGCATCTAGTTTTTCTGGACTTAAGCAGGTCATACTGATCTGGTTATCAGTTTGGGTTGGGAAGGAAGAAGAAAAAGGAGGTAGGAAATGGAAAAATACACATTCACAGAAAGTGCAGCTCTGCTTTTTCTTGGCTTTTCTCCTCCTTTCTCTTTTTTCTTGCTTTCTTCATCTTGTTGAAGGCATTATAGGAGGTGGTTCACATTTTTAAAAATTCAAATGCTCCCTTAACTTTTTTCTGTGGTGATCACATGACTTATCAGGATGATTGTGACATCCTCTTCCTTTTGTCTTCACTTAGTTTCTGTAGGTGGCACTATTTTTCGTCTGCACTAAACCAGGATTAATCAATCTTTATTCTTGTATTTTCAAACCAAGATAAAAACAGTTTTGTCTTTTCAGCCTAAAACTTTGGAATGCAAAACGACGTTATTGAGGTTGAAGTTAAAATTTTGTTTCTCATTTCAATGTAGGACACATTAAATTATAATCAGAGGAACTTTTAACACTCTTAATAATGACTTTTGGTCAATTTAAACACTTTGTTTTCACATTCAACAA
The DNA here is from genome assembly GCF_900408965.1 of Simochromis diagramma. Taxonomy (NCBI): domain Eukaryota; kingdom Metazoa; phylum Chordata; class Actinopteri; order Cichliformes; family Cichlidae; genus Simochromis; species Simochromis diagramma. The sequence continues at coordinate 1,313,914 of NW_024387350.1, read as the reverse complement.
GCTGCCCAAAGCATTCCTCAGAGAGTTTGGTCCATCTTGACATGTTGGTATCACATAGTTGCTGCAGATTTATAAGCTGCACGTCCATGATGTGAATCTCCTGCTTCTACCACATCTCAAAGGTCCCCTATTGAATAGGAGATCTGGTGACTGTGGAGCTCATTTTAGTATAGTGAAGATATTTTCACTTTCAATTTGGCAGTTTGAGATAATTTATGGTTTGTGACATGGTGTGTTCAACATGTCATCAGAAGATGGGTTCACTGCGGCCATGAAGGGATGGACATAGTCGGCAACAATACTCAAGTAGGCTGTGGTGTTTCAATGATGATCAGCTGGTAGTAAGAGGCCCAAAGAGGCCCGTTCTCTGTAATCCCTGGTGTAAAGGTTGTGTGGGAATATCAATATAAAATATTCAGACAAGCACATCAGGCACCAACAACCACACCACCTTCAGGATCACTTAATTCACCTTCAATTCCTATTCTGATGTTCATGTTGAACTTCAGCAGGTTATGTTCACCACGTCTTCATGCGTAAATGCACTGAGGTGCTGCCATGTGCTTATCTAATTAGATGTTTATATTAATGAACATTTAAACAAGTGTAGCCAATAAATTGAACGGTCGGTGTAAATTACGCCATATGATCCACAAGAAAACCAGAATAAACACATAGTCGTATGAAGTTTGTGCATACATGTAACCATGTAAACTCTATATGCCCACACATTCAGCCTCAATGTTTAATAACAATTTAACCAAAGCTGTGCTGACGCTGCAGTTTGTTAAAACATTTCTACCTTTGTGACACAGAAACATTATATATAAGTTATATAAGTTATTTTTACTAAGCAATAACTGAGCTGGTCTAAAGCCTTTTCAGCTCTTTGCCCACATGAACTGCTGAGCTCTGTAGACTAAACAGTGCCTGTTGGTTTACAATCACTCTTTCTCTCCCCAGGTCGTCCTGACAGACATAAGCCAGAGCATCGTCACAGGTAGGAGGTTTCACATTTCACTGTCTCTGCTGGCAGTATGTGCAAAAATGACTAAGTGCTTTGAAGAAGGGTGCGTCTAATCTCTCCCACATGTAACAGACAGTTTGTCCTGGAGAGGTGCATTTGAAATTGAATCCAGGTAAAAGGTCTGATTGCTTTGATCTGACCCTCTAAAAGGATTTACCTTACAGTACGAATCAGGCGTCTTTGGGTTAAAGGCGCAGCTTTGGAGGATTTTCTTCAGTATCCTTGCAGACTTCCAGGGAATGCTTTTCTCCCCTCTCGTCTGTGGTCCTGACACACTCCTGAAAGTATTTTGGCTGTTGGCCGGTGGGCATGGCAACTAGCTGGGGAAGTCACCGGGTTTAAAAAGTGTGTGTGTGTGTGTGTGTGTGGGAGGAACAAAGTGTTGCTTTTGTCGAGCTTATATCACTTAAAAGACGTCGAACAAAGAATCCAAAGTGATTGTGAGAGGATCCAAATGCACAAATATATGGAAGGTTAAGTTTATTACTGAGTACAGAAGTGAGTGGAAAGTCAAAGAATCTCCATTAAGTAACTTTTGAGACTTTATTTTGTGTATTGACCGACTGATGTTTGGCCAAGTCTCCTCACCTGAAGCAGAACATTTTTTTTTAAAAACTGATTCTGTTTTTCAAACTTTCATTGAATAAAAACTTAAAACCAAAGAAGTGCCAAAAACAGTAGTTTCTCTAAATGTCACCTTAGACACAGGTTATGGGATGCTCATGGGATACAGTAGTGACTTTTTATTGTCACTACATGTAGCCTCGAGCTTTATTGTCCTACTGGACACTAAGAGGGCCATAATTTACAAAATAAACATTATATTAATATCAGTGCAAGTTGGAACTAGTGATTGAGGCCATAAGATCACCAGGAAAGACCATCTGTGGTGCTGAGGACTTATATTATTACAGAGGCGCAGGTTGCTTTTATAACATCAGAAGATCACCTCTAGTGACCTCCCACCTCTAGGCGCTCAAGATGCTTAAAACATTTGCAAAGCCCCCTTGGACGAATATAACGTGTGAAGCTCGTCTTTCTTTTTGTGTGTGTCATGGTTCCAGAACAAAATGAGTGGGTGTGCGTCAGATGTTGGTGAGGGTAGTCCCTGCCTCTTCACCTTACCATAGCTAGCCTTGAAAAACCCAGAACCTGTTCTAATGGTCGTGAAGTCTTTACTAATATAAACTGAGGTGTCAAAACTCGTCATTGAGGCTACAGGGAGGTCGTCAAATGTCGTCTTTATGGGTTAAAGTAAAACCTCATAATCGTCTCCTTTCCTTTGGACGACCATCTACGAATTAGCTGTTGTCCAAAGGTATCTGCCATTTTCTTTATTGCAGTTTCTCTGTGCCAGTAGGCTTTTAAATCCACATAGGAATCTGGGCCGTTAGGAGCCATTAAAAACGCCTGTTTTGACAACAAGTGGTTCACTTGTCTTACTGCATTTAAATGTTTTTTGAACTGCTGAGCAATCAGTTGCACACAGCCCACAATGATGTAATGGGAATAGAAGAAAACCAGTGAAAACTTTTTTTTGAAACATAGAAAAGCTACATTAGCACAGAGGTTCATTGTTCCTGCCGACTCTCACCTAAAAACTACAAATCATACCTTCTCCCAGTCAAACTGACACCTCTGACGGTGTAAACAAAGCTTGCTGAGCAGAGGCGTATTTCACTGACATTTAATAAGTGCATCGTGTTTTCTTCAACCTTTCTCTGCAGTAAACAAGGAGAAGTGGAAAGAGGAGGATAGAAGGAACATTTTTTCCACCAGTTTAAAGTAAAGCAGTGTGTTTGGGCAGTGTCAGGGGTGAGTCATGTGCGTCTGTTCATAGTTAGCAGCTCCGTGGCAGAAAGAGAGAGGGTGAGCAGCAGAGTCAAAAGACAGGCTGATCTATAACAGAAAGAGAGAGAGAACCGTCCTCGCGTCCTGTTATCGTCTTGGTGAGTCTGGCTAGATAACCTTCCTAGATTAGGAACTACTTTTCCATTTAAAAAGGAAGAGCTTTGGCTCACCTTTTCTGAAATGTCTGCTGTGATAGATGTGATTGCTGACAGCTGGAAAAATGGTCTATCTATTTGATAAACACGCTCCCAGTTTGGGAATACCAAGGAATTCTCCCAATTTATTTTGTTTGTACTGGAATTTTAGCTAAATGTGCTTTCAGCAAAGTCTTTGCTCTACAGCTCATCTGACCAATGTGACCTCAAAGTGGGCGAGTCCAGTAAGTGTGCTGTATTGAAATGTGTTGATCAGAGTGGAAATTTTCAAACATTCTCCCTACTGTGTAATAATGCCAGTATCCACACAGCAGGAATAACTGTATATTTTATTTTATTTTTTTTTAACTTTTTTGGAGTTATTAGTGATTTTGCTGCAGGTTTTTGGCCATCCAGTGGTGCAGACTGGGTTCTTGGCTCTAGAAGATTGTAAAGGTGAAAAAACACATTTAACTGACAAATAAGATTCATTTAAGGGAGCTGCCATTAAAGTGACTCATTCTGCACCCTTTAGCTGAGGACTGAGTCACATGAGTTTTGCTTTGAATCATAAAATTATGCAGTATTATGTAAGAGTAAGCATACAGATCGGAGTTTCCGACTCTAACCCCCCCTAGCTGCACCGTTGGAGTATATCATATATGGCTCTTTAAAGTATAGCCAGCAAAGTCTCAGGAATCAGGTGACTGAAAACTAAAGTCACACTAAAAACAGATCAGTTTTTTTATTCTTTAATATCTTTAAGATCTTGTGAATTCAGCCCTAATGGTCAACGTTTAGGCGACCCCACCGGTCGCAGCAGATGGCCCCGCCCCTCCCTGAGCCTGGTTCTGCTGGAAGTTTCTTCCTGTTAAAAGGGAGTTTCTTCTTCCCACTGTCGCTAAAGTGCTCGCTCCTCCTGGTTTTTGCCCTTTACTGGCCAAGTCAACGGAAATCCTGAATTTGTAGTTATCTTCAGTGTAAGCATAGAAAACGTGCTTGTGTGAATGGGTGATAATAGGTGAATGCTCTGGGATAGTTGAAGTGCTTTATGTAAGAATCATTGCATTTATTTACATGATGCTGTTTTCAGAAGTGTTACCATATTTGAATGAAGCAAATAAAATAAGCCATGGAGGAAGTATCATAGAATTTTGTCCTTTTGTTTCATCGTCCAGTGTTTGAGAAAACAGATGCAGCATTTACACTTGAGACACGCATAAACATCCACATGCAGTAACACAGGCCCTTTAGTCACAGCACAGACTGTTATTGTAACAGAGCTGAGTGATGCAAGCTACAAAGAGGTGCTTTTTAACTACAGGAACTTTTTTTTTAGTTGGTATCTATTGGAGGTCATACTTCTCTTTTCGGTCTCCATCTAGAGGGACTGGAGACCATCATTCTTCTTAAAACTCACTTTTTATAGTCTTTTATTCATCCTACCATAAATTAAGCACTTTCCTTGGGCAAAATGAACGTCAGGTGACGTAAATATTTTGTGATTGTTCAAATTAATTAATGCTACACCAGTAAAACATTAATGTAAACAAACAATACATTTAAATGTTAGTCTTGGAAATGAAACAAAAGTAGGACGAACCAACTATAAGTGAAATCCAGGTTTTACCACGTATTTATTTGATAGAGGAAGTACATCATAAAAGTCATGAGGAGTATAAAAGTCAAGCATCCTCACAAAGTGTGTAGAAAAAGTGACGTCAGAGGTCATAGTAGTAGGTTTAACAAGTCTGGAGGAAAAAGAAAATGACATTGGAATGAGAATTTGAGATATTACCTGAACCGTGGTTTTCTTTTTTTGTTTGTTTGTTTGTTTTGTTTTTAATTATTATTAAACTGTTACGTCTCTCTGTGTCCCAGAACTGTTGGGACTGAAAATGTCTACAGACGTGTTTGATTTAGATGTAAAAAAACAAACTTGTAGTCATAAATCCTGCATTTCCAGAAGACCAAATCTGTGACTGTTCTTGACTTGTTAATGAGGTCAAATGAGGAAATGTTTTCTGCACAAACCGCAGATTCATTGTTTGTAATTGGAGAACTGTACCCATCATTTAGATCTTTTGCCTGTATGAGGCAGCGGATGCTGAGCTCATGTGTGGAGTTCAAGTAGCGTGGACTGACTGGGACGACCGAGCTATATTTGTCACTGGAAAACAGGGGGAGAGAGAGAGGAGGTGAGGTAGCAGAGGTGAAATGAAATGACTCATTGTTTCCTTTTTGTCCTCTCTGTGCAGCCAGGGTCCTTTGTCATCTATCAGAGCCGTCATCAAGAGAAGTGAGTATTCACTCTCACAAATGAACATAGAACCAAGAAAGAATGAAACAAAATGTGCACAGTGTTTGGAGTGAAGCTGATACTTCCTGTACCTTGGATTTACGGTTCCTAAAAGTGCCAACTTTCCATCCGCTAATTTTTTTGAGGGCTTTAACTCTAAAAAATAAATCATAGTTTTAAGGACAGGGTTGTTTTTCTTGTTTGTTATTGCACAAAAAAAAATAAAAATTAGTTGATTCTGACGGGGTCGGGTTGGAGTCATCCACTTTTTTTTCTTTTAGCAGTGATGGAAAACATCTTCTTGGTTCGTGTGACTATTTTGATTGTGTCCACACTGTTATCTTCTCTGTAGTGGGAATTTTTCTGCTTTGTTTTGCTTGCCTTTCTTTTTTCTAAAGCGGCTTCTGTTTTCCTATCAGCCTCTTCCAGGCCGACCACTCTGTCTGAGGCTCCCAGAGACAGAGAGCGGGACCGGGAGAGAGACCGAGAGCGGGAAAGAGACAGAGACAGGAGGTACGAGTCTGCCGTGCCATCATCATCACTGGTTCATATTTAACATGCAGATGTTTCATGAAGTGAAACGGGGAAAAGAAAAGTAAAATCCAGCTGTGAATTCTGTTGTTATGGTTACTCAGGATAATATGTTAACACTTTAGCCAACAAACAAGCTTTAATCTTCACTTTTAGAGTAAATGAGCTTTATGTGAGGGGAAGCTCATCACTGAGCTCCTTCCTGCGTCACGTTTAAACACTTGGACGGTTCCTGGATCTGAGCCCGTGTAAACATTTGAAAATAGTTGTGTACTCTCTGAGCTGCGTGTGTTTTCCTGTTTCTTCTTTAACAAGGTACTTTAAAACCATTTACTATGAATTCTGAGATTCATCTGGGTTTTTAATTAATGAAACAAAATTATATTTATGTCTCAAATTTAATTCCCCATTTCATTTAAAAGCTAAAATTAGCATTTTTTTTATTATGTTTTCATTTAAGTTTTAATCGACATCTTTGATGTGACTAAAATTTTAAACAGTTTTTTTTAATTAACTGATTAAACTGTTTGGGCTATAAAACTTAAAAACAATTAGAATAGTTTGTTATCATTTTAGAAAAATATAGGTGAAAAAAATCATTAGTCCTGAAGCTAAAATCAGGAAATGAACTTTTTGAAAAACAGTTTTTCTTTTTCAGTGAAGTTAAACGTCCGTTTAGATTCAGTGAAACTGAAAATTATAACTTTTTGAAAAGAATTTTATTTTATGATTTAGTTGATTAATTTCCATGTGTCAGGAAAATGTATACATTTATATTTAATGAATTTATTGAATTAGTGAGGATAAAATGTATGTTTCCATACCTGCTTCTAAAACACTTGTGTGACGTGTGTAATGTTTTTTTTCGTCTCTGAACTTTGCACCTGTGTAGCTTTCAGAGCCTCCTGCCTGCTGTTGTCCTGTTTAGATTTTGCTTTTTATAACCTTCCTTTAACATGTGACGTGTTTCCAGGCGTCCGGAGATCACCATCCTGTCAGCCGAGCCGCTGACCTCTACTTCCTGGTTTCCTGGAGCTTCTGGAGGGTTCCCACCTCCCCCTCCACCTCCTGCACAGATCTGGGGACCCACGATCCCTCCGGCCATACAGGTAAAGTGTTTGTTCAGGGGTGTTTTTGTATTAAATAAATGGCTTTATTAAGTTTCATAGTCCCACCTGTGGATTCAGTGCATGTGTGTGTCTTATATTTGCTGGTTTTCTCTCACTCAGCCGCCTCCTACCTACGAGGAGGTGATCAGGGAGAAGACACAGGAGCAGGTTCTCTCCAGTTCTTCCTCTGTTTCAGCATCCCCCTCACATCCTGTTTCCAGAGTAACCATCTCCACGCAGACTGATCCAGGATCTGACCCTGATCCTCCAGAACCACAAGGCAAGAGGTTTTTTTTTGGGGTTTTTTTGGGGGGGGGGTTGTAAAGCTGGGTGATGTCAATAATATATCAATAACACATCAGTACAGTCATGACTTAAACAGTGCCGCTGTTCTAGATCTGCAGTCGTGTTGCCCTGCCCACACCTTCCAGCTGCACCTTTGCTACTTACAAGCTATTTATTGTGGAGAATATTGAAGCACTAAAAATTATTTTTCATGAATTTCACCTGTAGCGAAAAACTAATCTGATTTCTACATCTCCATTGTTGGGCTGTGGGGGGTCAGACGTCAACACACTCATAGTAAATGTTTAAAGTCTGTTCATATTAGACATAAGCAAGCGTTGAAATAACTGAATATGGTTCATGATTTCCTGCACCATTGCTCTGCCCTCAGCACTTTTATTGGCTTTTGGTGTTTCAGTTTATATATTCTTCATGTGTTATTATCTCTTTCACAGCAAGTGTGTAATGTAAATGACACTGTGTGCCATTTACCTGGACCGCTGTTTAATGTTAATGCTGTTGGTGACTTTAATAGCATTTGTAAATAGTATTATCTGACAAATAATGTGGTTTGCTGTGTGGTGCAGATCATAAGAGGCTTGTACTTTAGTGACTTAACTTCTAGAATTTTATTAGTCTGTTACACTATTTTCTGTTACATTGCACCTATATATTTTATGGGTGGAGCTTTCTAACAAAGTTCACTAATTTTAGCTGAGGCGCTCCACCATTTCATAAAAAAAACCCTCTAAATAACAACAACAACAAAACTATATTGTGACAGCCAAAATACCAAATTCAGGGGGTAATGTTACAGTAGTTACACTATGTGCATGTTTTAAATACAGTACAATACAATACAGTCTGCCTGGGAACTAGTGAGCGGCGTGCCGCCTGTTATTTTACATTTCATAAAGTAGCAGGATGTTATCTGTTTCGTCTGTATCAGCCAGCTGTATTGTCTGCCTTTAGCCTTATTTTATACGTAAGTAATCGAGTAAAAGTAACTTCTGTCTGTGTGTGCAGTAAGAAGAGCAGTGAAACCGCCTCGGCCGCCTTGCCGCCAGCCTCCTAAATCATCTCACGTTGATGACATCACCAGCACTGCCAGCCAATCAGCGCTTGCCCCCATTGGCAGTGACACGCAAATTTCCACGCACACACAGTCCTGTGACCTCACTGATCTGGGTTCACCTTCAACCTCGAACTCTGGTGTTCAGACTGACCAGTGGGATCAGTGCTCTGCTACTGTGGATGTGCCTCCTCCTCGTACTTCTCCCACCACTTCCTTTGAAGTCCCATTGGAGCAACCCAGACCACGTCCTCGTTCTAAGCCTGGCCTTCGACCAATCAGCAGCGAGGTTAAAGTTCAGACTTTGGTGAAGCTGCGGGAGGACGGTTTGGCCACGTTAGCCAGTCGTGCAGCGAGTGACGCTGCTAACCAACAAGTCACTCAAGGGAAATATTCTCAGGAGTTACTCGAGGCCTTCAGTTCAGACGAGTGGGGCTTCCCCGATAACCGCGGCGACACCAGTGGGCTGAGCCAGTCAGAGAGTGAGGAAGGGGAGGACGAGAACGACGGGGAGGACATGGCAACACTGAAAGCTAGGATACAAGCCTTTGAGCAGCAGCAACAGCAGCAGGTGAGCAGTGAGAGCTGTGACGGTAATGACAAACAAAGCGGAACCACAAAGAGGCCCGAGCCTCGACCACGCCCTCGTTTCCAGGGGCAACAAGCCAAATCTAGCCCTCCCACGATTGCCCCCAAACCCAAAAACTTTTCACCTGGCCCTAAACCGTCCACCAAGGGATTCTGGGAAGATGGAGGTTTCACAGCAGCCACAGAGGACTCGACTGAAGCCCCCTCTTCTAAACCTCAAACAACGGCAGAGCCATCACTGAAATCTGCTCCAGGCCTGGAGCCACAGCCCATTAAACCCACAGAGAAACCCACAATAACACCCAAACCCCAGTCCAGCACAGAAACCCTCTCCTCTGCTCCTGTCCCAGCCCCACGGCCCCCTCCACCCAAGCTAACCCCCTGTCTCAGTGACCCTAAACCCCCACCCAGACCTCCGGTCACCCCCAGGGTCAGCGTGGGTGTTTCACACCCAGATAAGAGCACCACCGATGGATGCACTACCCCAACTCTAACCCCGAGGCCCTTGGTGGAAGTTGGTGGTGGATCACAGACAGAGACCCAGACTGGAAGTGAAGCGACGCAGAGCGCCACAAACCAAAGTGGTGAGTTTTCAACACAATTCACATTCTGCTGCCCCCTACAGGTGGCTCCAAGGAACTACTGCAGTTGTTATAAACAATATAAACAATTAATAATTGTTATTAATTAATAACTATTAATTCATAATTGTTACTTTGCTTCAATTTCTTTACCGAAGAGTGCTGTGGCAGAAAAATAATGACCTGCTGGTGCCTTAATATCAGCAGTTTTTCACATTTCACATGGCAGTCTTAGCATTTGTGGTAGTAGCTAGAGATTAGTCCCATACTGTAGTGGTTTACACATTTGCCTAAAAAGTCGAAAGATCCCTAGTTTGATTCCAGGTTGTGTCAGGAAACCTTCCAAGCAAACATGCAGAGCTGTCTGCTTCAGTGAGCGCTTGTGAATAAGGAAGCAGATGAAAGTAGAATTGTGCTATTAGCAAACAAAGGAGGTGCAGCCATGCTTACTTATAGGTTGTGATGATGATAATAATAATAACAATGATAATAATAATAATTGACTAATAATAATGGTGCTAAATAAATGACATGGTTATCGGTCACCAAACCTTCAAAATAAGAGCCAGAACCAAAATACTTACATGAGTGTTCTGACAAACTATATATTTGTGGAAAAACTGTACTTGGCACAGAAATAAGTTAGGGGGACATAATGTCACAGCAAAATAAGTTCTTGGTAATCAGTAATTGATAAAGATCATGGTTGGAGCAGCATGAGTGCTTGATATGATTGTTGTTGAATACAGCCACCAGCTACTGATAGTTGTGCCTCTGGCTGTTGGGACTGACCATGTGTCACTTGAGCTGTTTTACAGGGTTTTTTTTTTTTTTTTTTTTTTTTTTTTGCTCCAAAGGTTTTAAATTGCGCTGACCTACATTTCCTGTTTTTTGTTTTGTTTTGTTTTTTCACATATCTCAGCAGTAAACTGAACACAGAAACTTCGTCCTTTTAAAAAAAACAAAACAAAAACCTCTTTGTTTCTGCACATGTGCAGAAGTGCAGCTCAGCTCACAAATATTTACAAGAGGGAAGCGTGCTGCTTATCTACTAGATAACCCGATGGTGTAGCTGCTGCTGATAAGCATTGACTGAACTTGAGAGCTGCGCTGTGATAATCTGCTATACCTGGATTTACTGATAGTAAATGGGAACATTTTCCTTTTAATGCTACTCACAGTTTTAAGCGTGACGACCCGAAGATAACAGGGTGCAAATAAAAGCTAAGCAGCCGGAACTTCTTTATGCTTTTTCTGTTTCTCAGTCTTATACATTTAGGTCTGTCCTTAAGGACAGACCTAAATGTATAAGATAAAACCAAAGTTTTTACAGCTTTGCCACCAATTTGGATTTTAAATTCATCAAAATGTAACTGAAATGCAATTTTAATTCAAGGGTTCTCACAAAAGCATCATTAACTGTTTAGAAATGGCCTTTATATACACGGTTCCCCCATTTTCATTAGCTTATTAGACAACAAACAGTTTTATGACCACATGAGTGCCTATTTGGTTAGATTTAGACTTTAAAATGTATTAGGCTACAGCCTGGACATTTTAAATTTCAGCATTTAAAACTAAAAAGTTTGCTTTAAAAAAGGTTATTGTTTTGGTTAAAATGCAACTCTTGCCAGCTGTTTTAAAGCTCTATTTGTGTGGTTGCCACGGTGACGCATCTTCTCTGAAGAGCCTGGACAAACTATGTGTTACAGGGTGGCAGCACCTGTAGACAGCTATCTATGTGTCCTGTAAACAGGAACGAAATGATCAGACAGGGAGTCGTGGCTTGTCGTTCCTGAATACTCCGCAATTATTGCTGCTTACAGCTGCACTGAAAAAATACCTTTATGTCCATGAACAGGGATGAATCGATTTCTTTACTGTGAGGCCAGGCTGGCTTTAAGCAGTGGACCGTGATGATGTCATTTCAGGCACAGCAGCTCCACCTAACTCTTCTGTTTGCCAGTGATAGCCAATCAGAAAGAAGTTGGCTTAAAAGACATATGAGCTAAATTAGCTTGTTTGATATATTTAGATAAAAAAAAATGCCCAATTAATGCCCTTTTGGGCATTGTGTGTGGCACTCCTCTGGTTTTGTGTATGCTGAAGCATTATCCGTTAAAAGAGAAGCCAGTCCTGTGCTAATGTTGACATTTGAAATACAATCCGCTGTTTACCCTGAAACCTCTGTCAGGGATTTATAGTGGCGTCAGTGTTTGTGGTGCCTCCTCACTGACTGCTGAATACATATTCATTGCGATCTCAGAATTCACAATGAGCAAGCGTCTCCTCCTCCATGGACCAGTGAAGTCCTTTCCGTCTCGGCCTGAGTTTGCAGACAAATTAACTAACCTATTTTTAAATGACACCAATTGAACCTAATGTGCTGTCTACCAAGACACTGAAACAGCGGACATTCCCTAAACCAGCCCAGATGTTGACTTTGGAATCAGTGCTAATCGCACAAAACTCCAATATAAACCATTTACAGGATGTTTCCTCCTGCTTTGTAAAATGGTTTTACTGGTGAAATAAAGAATGCCTGGGACTTTCTGGGAGGACTGACTGGAGACATTTAATTACCCTTCGTGAAATAGTCACAAATAACGATGTCAACCAAGATAACAGTGCTGTGGAAAACATGGTAACTGCTGTACCACAGCAGATCATCTGCCTCCATCTCACCCATTCCTACTAACCTCCTCTCCACACCAACCCTCTGCATGTCCTTCCTCACTAAATCCACAAACGTCTGGTCTTCCTCTTTTTCTCCTGCTTTGCAGCTTCTACATCCTTTGTCTAATATCCACCATCCTTCCTTCACACTATCATCTTGGAAACTTTCATTCTTATTGTTATCCTAGTGTCACAAATCACCCCTGACACTGATCTCCACCCACCCCACCCTGCCTGCACTGTCTTCTTCACCTCTCTTGAGTACTGTCCTTGAGTTCTGTCTGCTGCTTTGGATGTTTGACCTCCAGGTATTTAAATTCACATACCTTGACTACTTCTGCTCCTTGCATGATCTAAACACGAATCGGTTGATTTGAGACCGGCTTCATGAAAAATTGCGTTCATGAAAACAAAAATAAGATGAGCAGAAATTCTCCCTCATCAAGCTGCAAGCACTGCATGAATGTTATAAATGTGTCTCAGCTTCAAGCAGTTTTAGAATTACAGATTTTTATTAAATCCCCATCGACAACTTTATTTTCAGGGTTATTTTCTGATTTATTAATTAATTAATTAATTTTTTTGTCATTTCAGTGAAAGTTGGAAGTTCTCGTCCAGGCGTCCCAAACAAGCCAGCAGCACTGATGGCACCGCGCAGAGCAAGTGGTAAGACACAAGTGTGTGTGTGTGTGTGGACACTGAGCAGAAGCACAATAGAGTGTTTGAGAGCTTAGAGACACAAATCTGTCCTGCTTAGAAATATGCAAACTTGCAAAGAGATTTTCTGTGGTTTGTGTGTTTTTGCATGTGAGTGTGTGTCTGTGTGTGCTGAAGGGAGGGGGGGAGGGAAGGAGGGAGGGTGATGCATTATGCAATCCAAACCTTGTGAAAGAAAAAGACTGCGATTGTGTAAGGAGAAACAAGACCCCACTGTTGTTGTGGTGGTGTGCTGTGGGTTTGATGCACCAGAATTGTGTGTGTGTGTGTGTGCTTAAGTGTGTATGATATTTTTTTCCAGGGTGTTTATTGGCTGCAGCATGAAGTTGTGCAAACAATAGTCTTTCATTAAATATATTTATCCTTCTCTCAGCTAGTAGTCATGCGCTGTGAGCCTCAGATTGGTGAGCGCATATTGAGGGATATCGACGCCCTTATCAGTTCTGCTCAGACGTCTCGTCCTCGATGGCACGACAGTATTTTTTTGGCACAGCGAAAAATGTTTACTATGATTAAAAAATGTAAACTTAAAAAACAAAAAACAATGTGAAACTACTCGTGGTTTTCCTTTGGTCACCGTTTTGTCTCCACTACACTGAACACAGAGTACAAACAGTAGAAAAAGGGCTGGTTTGTGACTCAGGTGTGAACAAGCTCCACCGATGTGAGTCTGACGTCACTGTTTGGCAGCGAGCTGTCAGGAAAGAAAAAACGCATGACAGCACTGGAAAAGGGAGCTAATCGGCTTGGAGGCATTCTGACTTATACAACCGTTTGGAAACTGTTCTTGACTCCGGTCCTTACTCAGGATGTTTGCTGCTGTGTTGCAATGAAGCAGTGTGATTCTTCTGTGTGTGTTACTTAAATTTAAATGAATTTGGTCGTCATTACGCCTTCTGTGTATGCCATACATTAACTACATGACCATAGCTGTAGTGAATCTGTCCTACCTCAAGGATCATGTAGTTTGATTAAACTGCAGATTTCCTGGAGTTTTGGAACAATAACAGCACTTCTGGATTGCTGGAAAAACAAAAGCCAGCACATGTAAATAACTTACTTAGGAAGCAAATCGAATGCAGACTGGCTGGAGGGACTCAGATAATCAGAGCATGTCAGACTAGTCTGAGCTTGTCGTGGAAGGCATACAGCGGCAGAAGAGATGGGAAATTGAGGCTTGATAGCAAATGAGGGCCTGAATCACTCAGTATTAATATAATGTGCTAATAAAGAGTTGGTGACTTTATATGGCCCTCGCTGAGCCTGGTTCTGCTGGAGGTTTCTTCCTGTTAAAAGGGAGTTTTTCCTTCCCACTGTCGCCAAAGTGCTGCTCATAGGGGGTCATATGATTGTTGGGTTTTTCACTGTATCTATGAAGCGCCTTGAGGCGACTTTTGTTATGATTTGGCGCTATATAAATAAAATTGAATTGAATTAAATATGGAGGTCCAGCAACAGTAAACTCACCACTTGGCAACCATCCCATAAACAGGTTTGGGAATTTATTTGGGAAGTTATTTTGAAGCACTGTGCAAATGCACATGCATTTTATGCCAGCAGAGGGCAACAAAGGACATTTAAAGCCTTACTGATCAGTGATTTAGGTTTAAATAGAAATGCAAACTGAAGAAAAATGATTGCTGAAGCATCTCAACATAAACAAGTAAAGTTCAGATGATGTCTGTGTCAGCAAACATCATCATACCAGGAGCATCACTCATGTCCAGAAAGAAGAGAGCTATGACAGGTGCTTGGTGTGAGTCTCTGTAAGTCTAGCTTTTGTTTTTTGTTGTTCGCACACTAAAATTTGGCTAAAATATAAGTCATTCAAAAATAAAAAGATTCTTCTTAAACGTTTAATCTTGACATTGTAGGAAAAATTTCAAGATTTTGTTCAAATTATTCTAAAAATTATTTTGAATTTTTTTTTTTTTGCGTTGGTTCACATTTTCTTGGTCATTGGTGAGCTCTTCTTTTATGTAAGTGCTACATTAAAAACTTTCTCTTGTTGCCAGTTTGTTTTAATCGATTATTATTAAATCAGCTTTAATCTCAGTGGTTTGATTTCATGTATGCATTTAATTAAAGCAAATTATGTTTGCTTTCTGCCTGCAGCCCCAAATCTGGCTCCCAAACCCTCTGGAGTCTCATCAACTCCTCTGGATCCAAACCCAGTCCCGGCCAAACCTGCAGCAGCCCCTAAAACTTCTGGACCAGCCCCGGCCAAACCCCCGAGCCCGGCTCCAGCTCCGGCCTTGAGGAAGGGGCCTGTGGTCCAGACCAAACCTGAGACTGCCAACACTACAAAACCAAACTCCTCAGACCCTCCTCTGCCGCCACGGTAAGAAAGAGAGCCAAGCTTTAGGAAAGATGGAAGTTTGCTGCAAAGCAATGAATTTCCAGGCTGTGGTGTCTCTGATCCATATGCTGTAAGGCTAATGCAGAGGACCGGGTTCAGGTCCACCACAATTTAAATAAAAAAAAAAAAGGCTGAAAATCCCAAAACATATAATACATACACATACTGAGAGTGGTTTCAGTTGAATTTTGACTAACCTCTGGTGCAGTACGGAGCAGCCCCTCTTC
Source organism: Simochromis diagramma (assembly GCF_900408965.1). Classification (NCBI taxonomy): domain Eukaryota; kingdom Metazoa; phylum Chordata; class Actinopteri; order Cichliformes; family Cichlidae; genus Simochromis; species Simochromis diagramma. Next base: position 1,298,458 of record NW_024387350.1, on the reverse strand, counting down.
TTTCAGCTACATACAGCAGTCGACCCTCAGAGCCGTACACATCAAGAACTCCACCTTGTTCTACTTTATCACTGTAGATAATGCATACAGATAAACCAGCAGCATTTCACAGTGAATGCAAACAAATCAGTCCAGCGGGATTTGATCCAGAGCTAAACAGACTGAGGACGAAGCATTTTTGTGTCTACATAGGTGATTACCTCTGAACCTGCAAAATGAGGTCCAGCAAAATTAAGAAAGTAAGGTAGTAGGTGTTAGAGGGGCTACAGCTGACTGCTGCTGTCTTCTCTTGAATACACCTCCTGTTTATCTTTACCTGACTAATAATACTCTTTCTTTTACCTTCAGTCCGTCCAGTGTGAAGCTCCTCCCCCTTCGTCCACCACCAATCAAATCTATCCCCGGGCGCCCGCCGCCTCCAGCCATCAACTCCACCTCCTCAGGTAGCCAGAATCCAACTCCGTCTAAAGTTAGTCCCACCCCCTCCCTTTCAGCTGCTAGTCAGGTGACACCTTCACAGACCAGTTCCAGTCCTCCTCCTCCTTCAACAGCCAATCAGACACAGGCACAAAAGGCACCAAAGCGAGGACCACCTCTGCCTCCACGCCCTAAACCTGGACACCCTCTGTACAACAGCTATGTGGTAAACCTGCACGTGCACACACACACAAAGATACAAGTTCTGATTACGTTTCTAATTCCACTTTATCTCTCAGAAGCAGGAAGTGCTGATCGTCCTGGATGACCCGAGTCCCTCGCCTTCGGAGCATCCTCCAGGCGAGAATCAGAATACCACCACCACCCTAATCAACACATCACAGTGTCTGCTCGACCTGGACCCCAAGCCAGAGTCCATCACTGATCAGGACAACCAATCGAAACCTGCCCTGGAGGACCACAGCCTGTCAGGCTCAGAGGTACAGCTTCAGATTTCTTTTAGTTGATTATTCAAATCATTTCTGAAAAAGGATCAGAGGTCACCTGTCAGGAGTGGTGGGTTGGTCCAGACCAGACAGGTTTGTAGCTCTGGACTACAGAGGCCCAAACTGCAAAAAATCATAAATTATAGGAAACTGGAACGGTACCAAAATAACATTTGGTCAATGAATAATTTACATTTGTATTGTCATCATACCTTTTTATATTTGGTGCATTTAATTGAATATTATTTTAATTAATAAATTTTGTTATTCATTTTTTATTTTGACTCGGTGCAAAGGTTTTAAACTGTTTTTAAATGCATAAATATTAATGACGTTATGTTTTGTTTATCCTTTAGTCGATTCTTCCGGTGCAGCCTGCTGAGCTGAAGGAGCAACCAGACTCTCCTCCTGTCAGGTCAGAGACACACACACACACACACACACACACACACACGCACACACACTCTCACTCTCTATGAGCCACATGTTCTAATCAGCCGGTTTTTCTGCAGCGGCCCTCGGTGCGTCGCTCTGTTGGACCACGAGGGAGAGGAAGAAGACGAGCTCACCTTTTCCCAGGGTGATGTCATTGGTCTCCTGGAGCTCATCGGGCAGGAATGGGGGCGGGGCCAAATCCACGGCCGAATTGGTAAATTCCCCTTGAACTTCACAGAGGTGGTGGAGCCCCTCCCAACGTCAGTGACTGAACTGGGGGAAACTGACAAACCGGCATTGACGGACACGGCAATGACAGAAAACTCCGGTGAGCTGAAGGCTGCATTATCATCATCTCTACATCTCTATGCGTCACTGCTGTGGACGACTGCTAACAAAAGTTTTTGGGGTTTTTTTTGTTTTGTAAATCCAAGGTTGCTTAGAGGTTTAAAAAGCTTTGAATGTCACCTTTGCTTTAAAAGAAGTTGTGAATCTTAGTGTCTGGTTTCTTAAAATGCTGGTAATTTCACACATTTTTTGGGTTTCCTTCTTCCGTCTGCATGACTCTGCAATGACCCTGTTATATGATGGCAAAATTAACACTTAAAGAGGTAAAACATTTCTATCACAGTCCTGGTGATTTGGACAAAACCTTGTTGATGAACACCAACATTTTATATCTGCAGTATGCATGCTTCTGAAGATCTGTTTGTGCTGGTTTTATCTTCACATTTTGGAGCAATTGCATAAATAAATCAAAGTGATGGTGTAACACTGCTAACAAGCTACAACAGCTTCTCTGTTTGCACTGTTTAAGAAACAAAAAAGACGGTTATGCCTGTTCTCATGGGGAAGATAAACTCAAAGATGAAGTTGTTCTAAAAAACAGGTTTTAAATGACTGAACTAGAATATGCTGGAAGTAAACTTTTTTTTTTTCCCATTTATGCACAACAATCAGTCTTCTCGCACCTCCTTGTGACCATTTTAAAACTGCAGGAGAAACAAGAGAGAAATGTTCTCTGCTTTGGACGTGAATGTAATGATGCTCTTTCACGTATCATCTGCAGGAATAAAGACTTCACAGGGCTCAAACTCAGAGGTGAGTGAATTTTCATTTTCTATTGTTATTTTATTAAACAGCAATTAATGAGCATGTTTCTTATTAGAGCTGCACAATTAATTTAACGAACCTGATTGAGCAATATTGAAAAAGACAATCGAGCGGAGCCAAATAAATGTCTGACGTGTCTGCGCCTGCTGTTTGAAAATACTTTGGATTCAGGCCAATCGGAAGCAAAGAGTGCTGTAAAGTTGTGCCTGCACCGCAAAGACACACATCTAATCTATTCAGCGACCTGAAAACACAACACTAACCTAAAAATCAGTGCAAAAGTAATTTCCCAGCATTAGTTCAGATGCCCATCAAAGCGAGCCTGTTCATCACGTCTGTGAAACATCCAGCTCACTAAGATGCAGCACAATCACATTCAGCCAAAGAAAAGTGTCTAATAAACACGGTGGCAGAGCCTTTGGTGGACGTCCCAAATCTTTAGAATAACCTCCCTGATTAACATGTTTTCTTATGCATTTCTGTGCATGTTTGCTGATATAGTGATTATAAATGTTATAAGTAACAAAGGCTTCAGGTAAACAGTCAACACGATGGACAAACATGTTCTCCCCTCAGTTATTTTTCCATCCATCCATCCATCCATCCATCCATCCATCTTCATCCGCTTTATCCGGGGCCGGGTCGCGGGGGCAGCAGCCTAAGCAAAGAGGCCCAGACCTCCCTCTCCCCAGCCACCTCCTCCAGCTTATCCGGGGGAATACCAAGGCGTTCCCAGGCCAGCCGAGAGATATAATCTCTCCAGCGTGTCCTGGGTCTGCCCCGGGGCCTCCTCCCGGTGGGACATGCCTGGAACACCTCACCCAGGAGGCGCCCAGGGGGCATCCTTGTCAGATGCCCGAACCACCTCAGCTGGCTCCTTTCGATGTGGAGCAGCAGCTGCTCTACTCTGAGCCCCTCCCGGATGGCTGAACTTCTCACCCTATCTCTAAGGGAGAGGCCAGCCACCCTTCGGAGGAAGCTCATTTCTGCCGCTTGTATCCGCGATCTCGTTCTTTCGGTCACTACCCACAGCTCGTGGCCATAGGTGAGGGTAGGGACGTAGATCGACCGGTAAATTGAGAGCTTCGGTTTTACACTCAGCTCCCTCTTCACCACGACGGACCGGTGCAGCGTCCGCATTACTGCAGCTGCAGCCCCAATCCGTCTGTCGATCTCCGGCTCCCTTCTCCCATCACTCGCGAACAAGACCCCGAGATACTTGAACTTCTCCACTTGGGGCAGGAACTCATCCCCGACCCGGAGTGGGCACTCCACCCTTTTCCGGCTGAGAACCATGGCCTCAGATTTGGAGGTGCTGATCCTCATTCCCGCTGCTTCACACTCGGCTGCGAACCGTTCCAGTGCGAGCTGGAGGCCCTCACCCGATGAAGCCAACAGAACCACATCATCTACAAAAATCAGAGATGAGATTCTGAGGCCACCAAAGCGAAAGCCCTCCGCCACGTGGCTGCGCCTAGAAATCCTGTCCATAAAAATTATGAACAGAACCGGAGACAAAGGGCAGCCCTGGCGGAGCCCATCACCCACCGGGAACGAGTCCGACTTATTGCCGGCAATGCGAACCAAGCTCTCGCAACGGTTGTATAGGGATCGAATGGCCCGTAGCAATGGGCCAGACACCCCATATTCCCGCAACACCTCCCACAGGACACCCCGAGGGACACGGTCGAATGCCTTCTCCAAGTCCACAAAACACATGTAGACTGGTTGGGCAAACTCCCATGCACCCTCAAGTATCCTGGAGAGGATAAAGAGCTGCCAGAATCTCTTCGAGGCAGTCCGAAAGTCTTTTTCCATGGCCTCTCCGAACTCCTCCTACACCCGAGTTTTTGCTTCAGCCACTGCCTGAGCCGCATTCCGCTTGGCCTGTCGATACCTGTCGGCTGCCTCCGGAGTCCCACAGGCTAACCAAGCCCGATAGGACTCCTTCTTCAGCCTGGTGGCTCCCTTCACCTCTGGTGTCCACCATTTGGTTCGGGGATTACCACCACGGCAGGCACCAACCACCTTGCGGCCGCAGCTCAATGCAGCAGCTTCGGCAATGGAGACGCTGAACATGGTCCATTCGGACTCAATGTCCCCAGTCTCCCTCGGAATGCTGTTGAAGCTCTGCCGGAGGTGTGCGTTGAAGATCTCGCGGACTGGGGCCTCTGCTAGACGTTCCCAGTGCACCCTCACTACGCGTTTAGGTGCACCAGGTCTGTCCAGCGTCCTCCTCCGCCACCTGATCCAACTCACCACCAGGTGGTGATCAGTTGACAGCTCAGCCCCTCTCTTTACCCGAGTGTCCAGAACATATGGCCGCAGGTCTGCTGATACGATTACAAAATCGATCATCGACCTACGGCCTAGAGCGTCCTGGTGCCACGTGCACTTATGGACACTCTTATGTTCGAACAGGGTGTTCGTTATGGCCAAACTGTGATTAGCACAGAAGTCCAATAACAAAGCACCGCTCGGGTTCAGATCAGGGAGGCCGTTCCTCCCAATCACGCCCCTCCAGGTCTCGCTGTCGTTACCCACGTGAGCATTGAAGTCTCCCAGCAGGACAACAGAGTCTCCAGGTGGAGCACCCTCCAGCACCCCCCCCCCCCCCCCCCCCCCCCCCCAGGGACTCTAAGAAGGCTGGGTACTCTGAACTGCCACTCGGCACATAAGCGCAGATGACAGTCAGGACCCGTTTCCCGACCCTAAGGCGCAGGGAACAAACCCTCTCGTCCACCGGGAAAAACCCCAACGTACCGGCAGCAAGCCGAGGGGATATTAGAATACCCACCCCAGCCCGCCGCCTCTCACCAGGGGCAACTCCAGACTGAGACAGAGTCCAGCCCCTCTCCAGGAGACTGGTTCCAGAGCCCAAGCCATGTGTAGAGGTGAGCCCGACTATATCTAGCCGGTACCTCTCAACCTCACGCACTAACTCAGGCTCCTTCCCCACCAGAGAGGTGACATTCCATGTCCCTATTGCCAGTCTTGGCAGCCGGGGGTCAGTCCGCCAGGGCCTCCGCTCCTGGCCGCCACCCGGCACACAATGCACCCCACCCCTATGGCGCCTCCTGCGGGTGGTGGGCCTGCGGGAGGATGGGCCCATGTCTCCTCTTCGGGCAGTCCCCGGCCGGGCCCCATGGACTAAGGCCCGGCCACCAGACGCTCGCCCTCGGGCACCCTCCCCGGGCCTGGCTCCAGGGCGGGGCCCCGGTAACCCTATCCCGGGCAGGGTAAACTGTTCCCTCGGTGTCCTTTTCATAAGGGTCTTATGAATCGCTCTTTGTCTGGTCCCTCACCCAGGGCCAGTTTGCCATGGGAGACCCTACCAGGGGGCGAAAGCCCCCAGACAACATAGCCCCTGGGATCCCTGGGACACGCAAACCCCTCCACCACGATAAGGTAGCGATTCAAGGAGGGGCAGTTATTTTTCCATGTGCAGTAAAACCTGGGCTGTAAAGAAAACATGGCAGGGAAAAAGAAAAGTGTCTGACTGCTGTCAAGTGCTTTGCAACAAGTTTTATTCACTTTAATCAGCAGCTGGATTGAAAACGTTATATTTGCTTGTAGGAGCTGCACTGAGATCAGAATAAACGCTGAATTTGTCTGCAGAGATTCTTTAAAAATCAATGTAATAAGAATATAATCCACAGTGTTGATGTGGTTTGGTCTTAATTTTTTCGAACTTTTAAGAACCACTTATTTAGATTTTTAAAATAATGCAAGAAGCTCTTTTTAGATACTGTTTTATTATATAATTTAATTTATGGTTGAGTTAAAATGTAAGTGATTCTCTCAGTATTGATTTGTTAAACTGTGCAGACTGAGGAGTGGGCTGTAGCTCTGTTTGACTTCCCCGGTCAGACCCCAGAGGATCTGTCCTTCCACAAGGGGGCGCTGATCCAAGTGACGGAGCACATCGACACAGAGTGGAGGAGAGGAAGAGTGGAAGGGAGAGAGGGGCTTTACCCCGTGGCCTTTACACAGCCCTGCAAAGGTACAAAAGTCTGGCATGTGTGGGTCAGAGAGAGATTGTCAAACGACAAAAATACACAAATAAACACGCAAACTGTATCAAACTTTTTTTTTTCTTCTCCAGCTCAGCCAATCACAGGCCAGCAGCCTGTGGCTAAAGGAATGGCCAAAGCTCTGTTTGACTTCACAGCAGAAAGCGAGGATGAGCTCACACTGAAGGTGTGTGAGGAGCCATAAGTATTTGGACACAAACACACTGTAGTCTTGCCTCTGTACACGTTCAAAGTGCTGATTTTATACATAATCCCCTCTTCACTGGCATTAATACCTCTGTAGACTTCATGTTGACAGTTCCAGTAATCTGACGAGTTTCTCCTTGGATAATGAGAGAACAGGACTCACCTGGTCATGAAACTATCAGTTAACTATTCACGTATTTTTAAGCCTCAGAAAATTGGCTTAAAAAAAGAAAAAGTATAAAAACAGTTGTTAATCCAGTGTTTTTGTTAAACGCCTTAAATTAAGGCTGAAAGACTGCACTTCAATCACATCTTGACTGGTTGATTTCAAATCCACTCTGGTGGTGTACACAAGAAAAACTACAGAAAACAATATATCACTGATAAATCCTTACAGATATAAATAAAATACCCTGTCAGATTTCCTGTGTTTACTTTTAGGTGTTGATTTTTTTTGGGTGGGTTAATAACATGTCTGCTCTATCTCTCTCTCTCTTTGTGTTTCTGTGCAGGTCGGTGACATTATCACACAGGTGGAGGCTGTGGATGAGCAGTGGATTATGGGCGTTGTGGGCGGGAAGCATGGGATTGTGCCTAAAAACTACATTTCACTTTTGTGACAAGGGAAATCCTGAAACGGCTGATGTGGGAAAACAAAGAATGAAACTGCTGTTTGCTGCCGCTCTGTTAAACAGGTTGGAGGTTTGGAACTGGAAACCTTCAACCTGTCGATGCTACAGGGAGTGCTGGTGCTCCCACAGACACGCACATGAATCTGATCCAGTGTTGTTGAGAAAAACTGAACAGAATAAAATTAACTCCGATTATGCTGGTGGTTTGATGACGTCTTTGAGGTGTCTGTGGTCATGATAACTGAGTACTGGATGATTAAGAGGTTGGTTTTCCTCTCACAGTCATCCTGCTGTGATTATTTTCATCTGCTGTGGAGTGGATCTGAGCTTTCTCTTTTTTTTTTTCTTCTTCTTTTCTTTTTCTTTTTCTTTTTTTTTTTTTTTTTACATTAAATTTACATGTTTGGTATTTGTGAAGATCACTTAAAATCTGGATCGATGGACATAGCAGATCCAGGTTGGACGTCTGCTTCAAAGAGCCACTTTTTAGATACTCAAAGAAAGAAATGTGTAACACATTAATGCAGTACGTTACTTAAGTGCTCGCCAGAGAAAGAAATTTGTTACAATGCTTGTTCCCTTACTTTTGCACTACTCTGTAACATGATCTGAAATGCATTGTCATATAACCACCAGTTAACAATATATACCTAAAGCTACAGTCCCACACATCAACACAAATCCCTATCCTAATGAGGACACACAAGATCTCCGTCTTGGTGTTTACACATGAACACAAAGCAAAGCTGATACCATCCCAACAAGACTTCAGAGGAATCACCACAGTGACTCTGCTGTGGAAACATGAACAGGTAGAAATGGAGGCTGCAAACCTGACTACTTGTTGAAGATGAGGATCTGGATCGGCATGCGCTCGGCTTTATCATCACTCTGGGTTCTTGACTAGCTTTGTGTTGGCATGCTGTCTGTACAGAGGAAGAGTTAAAGTTCTGTTAGCAGCATGATCTGTTGTTTGTGTCATTGATCCAGTCTGTAATTTACCATTATGCTCTTGTCCTTATGTGCAATAAAAACAAAAATAATTCCCATACCTCCGCTCCTCAAACCTATAGACACTGTCTTCCCTACACACAACCTGCAATCAGCTGATTGTAGCAAGAACCACACGTCCCGTGTGACTGAGGGACCTTTGCAACACAAGTAACCATAAAATTGTAAGTCTAATATAGTTACTGAATTTAGTACAGTAATCTATAGGTGATTCTCTTTTTGCGGCTTCGTTTCATGTCCACATATTTCATTTAACCTGATTTTTTTCTAAAATGTGCCAAATATGTACAATAAAGTAATAAAATTGTTTAATTGTTTGTAATTATTTAAACAAAATGTGTGTCAAATTTTTTATTTTACACATGTTTTTGGTGACACAAATTCAAATTTTAATTTTATTTGTCACACACACACAACCATACACAGTATGACATGGGGGTGAAATGCTTGTAGCTGTACAATGCCCGACCATTAAATGACAGAAGAAAAGTTTTACAATATTTACAATTTACAGTTTACTACAAAAATTTACAAATTAACTTAGGAATTTACAGTAAAGAATGTGCAAATAGCAGAAGAGATTATAAAGATAAGGATTATAAATTATAGGAATTAAAGGATTATAGGAAATGTGTGGTGGTGCGTGTGGTGATGTGTGTGAGAGTCCAGTCTTATAGTGACGTGTTTGGGAGAGTCCAGTCCTACACCTGGTTCAGGCCCCGAATAGCCTGGGGGAAGAAGCTCCTCCTCATTCTCTCTGTTTTGGCCTTAAGGGAGCGGAAGCGCTTCCCAGACCTCAACAGTGAGAAGAGTCCATTGTTGGGATGGGAGAGGTCCATCATAATCTTCCTAGCTTTGGACTTGCACCGCTTGGTGTAGATGGACAGCAGGTCAGGGAGCTCTGATTGAATGATGCGTTCTGCCAAGCGCACCACCCTTTGCAGATCTCGTCTGTCCTGCTTGGTGCTGTTCCCAAACCAGGTGCAGATGTTTGCCGTCAGGACGCTCTCGATGGTGCAGGAGTAGAAGTTCTTGAGCACCTTCAGTGGCAGATGGAAGTCTCTAAGTCTTCTGAGGAAGAAGAGACGCTGACAGGCTTTCTTAACCAGGGTGTTGATGTGACAGGACCATGACAGGTCCTGAGTGATGTGGACACCCACTCTCTCCACTGGCGTGCCACTGATGATGAGGGGTTTGTAATTCCTCGCCTGCTTTGTAGTGAAGTCCACGATCAGCTCCTTAGTCTTGCTGATGTTTAGGAGGAGGTTATTCTCCTGGCACCAGGTCTCCAGGTTCCTAATCTCCTCCAGGTAGGCCGTCTCGATGTTGTCGGAGATCAGGCCCACAACAGCAGTGTTGTCAGCAAACTTGACAATGGAGGTGGTGTCTGATGTGGCTACACAGTCATAAGTGTACAGTGAGTACAGCAGGGGGCTTAAAACACAGCCCTGAGGCACTCCAGTGCTGAGTGAGATGGAGGGGGAGACTTGTTTTCCCACCCTCACTGATTGGGGTCTGTCTGTGAGGAAGTTGAGGATCCACTGACACAGTGATGAGCTGAGTCCTAGATCCGTCAACTTGGTGAAAAGCTTAGAGGGAATTATTGTGTTGAATGCTGAACTGTAGTCCACGAACAGCATCCTAACATAATTCCCTCTGCCAGTGTCCAGGTGACTCAGGGATGTGTGGAGCAGGTGAGATATGGCATCGTCTGTGGAACGATTAGTCCGGTAAGCAAACTGAAGTGAGTCGATGGTGGCAGGAAGTGAAGAAGTGATGTGATCTCTCATCAGTCTTTCAAAACACTTCATCACAATTGAAGTCAGTGCTTATGGAAGGAGGTTCTGCAGCATCCGGTCCCGTACCAGCAGACTGAGAGACAGCTTCTTCCACCAGGCCATCAGACTGCTGAACACGTCATAGACACCTCACCTTCACTACTGGAACTTTAACATTATGCACTCCATACTGTACAGTAATGCCACTGTTTTGCACATGTCTCAACTCTGTATATTTTTATATATTTTATTTATTGTTTACTCTATTTAATTTGTAAAATATGTGTACACACACACACACACACACACACACACACACGTAGAAAAATATTTAGTATACACATCCAGAAATGCATATACTATTATATATTGTACATATATTTATTAGTTTCAGATGTAGCCATTCTTGTATTTTGCTTGTTTACATTATTGTATTTTGCACAACTCTGTTGCTTGTGAAGCTCGCACACAAGAATTTCACTCACATGTGCTGTACCAATGTACCTGCACATGTGATGTGACAATAAAAGTGATTTGATTTGATTTGATTTGATTTGACAAAGAAATCTTTAACACGATGTGTTTTCTTCTTCAGGCAGTCCCACTGGCATATCATCTTGATGCAGTGCGCAACATCAACCCTGATATAACAAGGGGGGAGTTTGGCAGACTGGGTTCCAAGAAGGACATGAAAGCATTCATTAAGGTAGGACTTCAGATCAGGATGAGGAGTGAAAGCCTTGACCAGAGCTCCCAGAATTGCCAGAGAAAAGTCACTCACAGCTTCCTTTGGCACAGGTGCACCTGCACGAATCCATTCTGTCAACCAGTTTGCGATGGCATTAACATCATGTTTCTCTGACAGCATTTGCACCACTGGGACACTGGGGCAATTGTTTTCTTTCAGAATACCTTGATAAAGGAAGATATGGCCAGATTTGCCATTTGGTCTCAGCAGTTTTTTCACAACTGAACCGGTTGCATCAAAACACACAGTTGGGGGAGATTTTTTTGACAATGTCTTATAAACATGCATCTGTGTTTGACTCCAGTAGTGACAGAAAAACCTGTCCAGTCCAATATCTCGGATGCTACCACTGTGAGGAACACTATATTTTAACAATTGCAGAGATGCAATGGGGTCCTTATCTCCTAATTCCAAGTCTTTTCTCTCTTGTTTGGCTTTTCGCAGTGTGGCCAAATTTGGAAGGTGGCTTGGCTCAGGATCTCCAACATCCATCAGATCTGCTGCCCTCGCTGACCTCCATACAGCTGGTTCCATTCTGCCCTCACACAGCTCTTTAGCGATCTGTTCACGCAGGTTTCCAGACATGAACCGCTTGGAGTGGCCAGTGTGCAGGGAGAAATCTGTATTTCTCATGAAACACTGGAGCACCATTGGACTATTAATTGCTGGCTGTCTGTCACATGACATTTCTAACTGGCCATGACACTCCTTACAGTCGCCTCTGATGTCCAGATAATTATTGTTGACAGTTGGATGGACCTTTGCTCTTCGGAACACAAGTGTACATGTATTTTTGATCTTCTTCCACATAAGATCGTTGATGATATGAGTCCAAGTGCCAGGTTTCAAAATTGTGTATTCCCTTTTTTGGGTAGGAGAAAATTTGTCATTGTATTCAACCTTTTCAGGAATAAATTTAACCCAGTCCTCAAAAGGGACGTCTAGTTCAAAAGCTTGACAGTTTTCTTGTCCAGGAGAAATGCAATGTGAATCTAACTCTCCTTCACTATTACTTTCCAGATCACTGATTTCCAAAGCTGACCAGATGTTGTGTCTATTTAGCTTCACAAAAGTGTACAGGGCCTTTGCTGACATCTTGTCTTCTAGCTGCTGACTCAGCTCTTTCCAGACTGATGCAGCTGGAGTGGCTATTTTGCCATTTTGGACTATGGCCTCTTTTGAATTGCAAAGAACTGCAAAAATGGAAACCTTGTCTACAGATGGCTTTCGAGGCATCTAAAAAAAACAACACACTGATTATGATGGAGCAAAATGTGATTTCTGAACTATATATACAGCCAGGAGCAACCCCTCCCCCAAGTTCTCCACCAATCTACACTTTCATATTTTGTGGAATTATTGTTTTTAAGATGGAGCTATTGAATTTGTGAGTTTATTAAATTGAGTCTGAGTATTTAACCCATGTACTGTACAGCACTTTAGTCCAGTGTGCTACATGTTTTAAAGTGCTTTAGAAACTTTTTTCTTGGACATTTTTGAAAATGTTTAACATTGAAAAAAAATCCTTTTGATCCAGACAGTTAGCTATATCATGTATTAACTCAGTAACTAAAACCTCAGTATTTTAAATGTAAGCTTACCTTGTTCAGAAATCAGATGAACGCTGTTCTAAGAATCCTTCAGACACAGTAATGCCAAAAAATAGTTTTTTCTGCCAGAAAATGTGTATTTGATGCAAAAGACTGCTAGCTTGTTCGTTTCTCAAAAAGTGTTCATGGGAGTGTAAAATGTTCAAATGTAGTTTTCAATAAAGTTTTTTTAATCCACTCTAAAAAAAAATACTCAAGCATTTGCATCGTGGTTTCATGAACAAAAAGTGATTGAAGTAAAGAAATTGAAGTTTAAAAAAAATACACTCATTACAAATTTAGCTGATTAAATACAACAAGAGGGTTTTTTTAACAGAACTTTATTGAACAAGTGAACACACAAAGTGAAAGGTCATTTGAAAAAGACATTTTTCAGCAGTAAACCATAACAGGATATCTCAAATCATAGCAGCACAAATGCTAATTTTACCTGCACAAATCAGCACAAACGTAGCACTAAAAAAGTAGACCATTTTGGTTTGTTTTGGAGCAGTCTGGGGGGATGGTGACCTTTGAATGACCTATAAAATAATGTTTAATATCTCAAAAACCGTAGCAGCACAAACGCTAATTTTACCTGCACAAATCTGCACAAACGTAGCACTAACCGCTCCGCCTATTTGCCTTTACGTTTCAAGTGGGTGGGGGGTCAGCTTCACTCTGCTTCAATAGCTTGGTCGTGAGGATTTCAAACCTGTTTGAAATCCTCGCGACCGTGAGGGTGTCACCGCAGTTTCTCACACTGCACACGCGCAAACACAAATGTCAGCGAAAAAGACGGCGCAGCACAGCAGTGTAGCGTGTGATCTGGACACAAGCGATGGAGGCACAATTTGTAGAACTTTGGAAAGCTCATCTGAGCCTTTTCGGTGTGGCCTCACAAAATTATCACGACCACAACAACCGTGAAAATAGTTGGATAGACATTGCTGCTCAATCACAGCTGCCTGATCAATGTTTTTCATTAGCAATTTAGCAAAGTTGATGGTGGTGGTGTGTCTGTGTGAGTGAAAGACACAGAGAGAGAGAGAGCGACAGATTTTCTGTTATAACCTTCATTTTATGGAGGCACAGTGTGAGCACTCAGGTCGCATCAGAGCATCGGGCGGTATAGTGTGAGACCCTGCATCGTGACCTACCAACTTCTAACCCCTGCGAGTCAATCGTACAGTTTGAGCAGGAGCTGAATCGCGCGACTGAAAAAATCGCACAGTGTCTGCCCAGCATTAGAGCAGCAATGTTTGTTCCCCTCAGAGAAAGGGAAGAATGGGAAAAGGAAAACACCTGGCTGGAAAAAGTTAATATGGGCATGTGCAGTGAATATCAGCGCTATGTGGCCAGAAGTGTGATAATATAATTTATTTTGTGTAATAAACAACTGCAAGGATAGATGATTGCAACAAATAGATGACTAATACATAAAAGTAATACATAGATGAATAATGATGATGAGTTAAGATGCGTAATCATGGGAACAAGCGGGTTTACAAACAGGAGCAGCTGATTAGCATTAGAAAAGCTGAAATAATACCTCAACTGAAGCCAATTGTACTAAATGCACTAAATGTGCACTGTTACAAGAATATTTTTCTTTCTATTGTTTTCTAATATTTTAAGTTAAGCAGGACAGAGTTCTTTTAAAGAAAGATTTACTTATATTCTCAAAAGTTAAGCATGACAGGCTTCTGTTTAAGAAGGAGACCTGTTTTATTGTGTTAATGTTGTCATTTTGAGCTAAAAATAAATGGCTAAATGATCACTTGTTTCACATGTGTTCATATCACAAAGAATAGAATATGCATCTACTTAAATCAACTTCAAGTCAAATGGTTAAAAAAATAATTTCACACACAAAAAAAGAGCTAGAAAATTCACCACACTGGGAAGGGTGAAGACAACTGGGTCGCCCGGCCCTGGCCACGAGGTGTCCCTTATTTATTTTTCAGGGAGTTGGCAACCCTACTTGTAACAGTTCTTGAACGGGGTGTAGCAGTGGTCTAATGTCCTTGTGCCCCGGGTGGGGCAGTTGATGTGCTGGTGAAGGTTGTGAAATGTCCATTTGAGATTCACTCTGTTAAAATCTCCCATAACAATGAGTGCGGCATCTTGGTGAAGTGTTTGTTGATGTGTGAGAGCCTCATGTAGCTCACATAAGGCAGTGTCCGAGTCCGCGTGAGGCGGCACATGCTTATTTTCATTATCACAGTGCCATAATCAACTTCCTCCAAAAGTATTATGTCATAAAATTATATATGTGTATATGTATACATATATACACATATGTATATGTATGTATACACATGTGTATATATGTATACATATACATATACACACACATATAATTTTATGACATAATACTTTTGGAGGAAGTTGATTATGGCACTGTGAGATTACATTTGCATATATATATACACATATAAACATATATATATATATATATATATATATACACACACACACACATATATATATATATACACACACACATATATATATATATATATATACACACACACACACATATATACACACACACACACACACACACACACACACACACACACACACACACACACACATATATATATATATATATGTATGTATGTATACAGTGGGGCAAAAAAGTATTTAGTCAGCCACCGATTGTGCAAGTTCCCCCACTTAAAATGATGACAGAGGTCAGTAATTTGCACCAG
The DNA here is from genome assembly GCF_900408965.1 of Simochromis diagramma. Classification (NCBI taxonomy): domain Eukaryota; kingdom Metazoa; phylum Chordata; class Actinopteri; order Cichliformes; family Cichlidae; genus Simochromis; species Simochromis diagramma. The sequence goes on along the minus strand of NW_024387350.1, from coordinate 1,283,292 downwards.
AGGTACACTTCAACTGTGAGAGACAGAATGTGAAAAAAAAATCCATGAATCCACATGGTAGGATTTGTAAAGAATTTATTTGTAAATTAGGGTGGAAAATAAGTATTTGGTCACCTCAAACAAGGAAAATCTCTGGCTCTCACAGACCTGTAACGTCTTCTGTAAGAAGCTTTTCTGTCCCCCATTCGTTACCTGTATGAATGGCACCTGTTTGAACTCATCATCTGTATAAAAGACACCTGTCCACAGCCTCAAACAGTCAGACTCCAAACTCCGCCATGGCCAAGACCAAAGAGCTTTCGAAGGACACCAGGAAAAGTATTGTAGACCTGCACCAGACTGGGAAGAGTGAATCTACAATAGGCAAGCAGCTTGGTGTGAAAAAATCAACTGTGGGAGCAATCATCAGAAAATGGAAGACCACTGATAATCTCCCTTGATCTGGGGCTCCACGCAAGATCTCATCCCGTGGGGTCAAAATGATCATGAGAACGGTGAGCAAAGATCCCAGAACCACATGGGGGGACCTGGTGAATGACCTGCAGAGAGCTGGGACCAAAGTAACAAAGGTCACCATCAGTAACACACTACAACGGCAGGGAATCAAATCCCGCAGTGCCAGACGTGTTCCGCTGCTGAAGCCAGTGCATGTCCAGGCCCGTCTGAAGTTTGCCAGAGAGCACATGGATGATACAGCAGAGGATTGGGAGAATGTCATGTGGTCAGATGAAACCAAAGTAGAACTTTTTGGTATAAACTCAACTCGTCGTGTTTGGAGGAAGAAGAATACTGAGTTGCATCCCAAGAACACCATACCTACTGTGAAGCATGGGGGTGGAAACATCATGCTATGGGGCTGTTTTTCTGCCAAGGGGACAGGACGACTGATCCGTGTTAAGGACAGAATGAATGGGGCCATGTATCGTGAGATTTTGAGCCAAAACCTCCTTCCATCAGTGAGAACTTTGAAGATGAAACGAGGCTGGGTCTTCCAACATGCCAATGATCCAAAACACACCGCCCGGGCAACAAAGGAGTGGCTCCGTAAGAAGCATTTCAAAGTCCTGGAGTGGCCTAGCCAGTCTCCAGACCTCAACCCCATAGAAAATCTGTGGCGGGAGTTGAAAGTCCGTGTTGCTCGGCGACAGCCCCAAAACATCACTGCTCTCGAGAAGATCTGCATGGAGGAATGGGCCAAAATACCAGCTACTGTGTGTGCAAACCTGGTAAAGACCTATAGTAAACGTTTGACCTCTGTTATTGCCAACAAAGGTTATGTTACAAAGTATTGAGTTGTATTTTTGTTACTGACCAAATACTTATTTTCCACTTATTTACGAATAAATTCTTTACAAATCCTACCATGTGGATTCATGGATTTTTTTTTTCACATTCTGTCTCTCACAGTTGAAGTGTACCTCTGGTGCAAATTACTGACCTCTGTCATCATTTTAAGTGGGGGAACTTGCACAATCGGTGGCTGACTAAATACTTTTTTGCCCCACTGTATGTATATATATAGGGCTTTGGAGCGTGATGTCATGGGGGTGGGCGTGGAAAGGATTTTGGCCCGATCCGCCATTTTGGGGGTCTAAGTGAAAAAGGAGCGAAAGCATAGCCATGGTTCGTTCTTGCTGTGTGGTCCGCTGCAATGTTCGATTGCACGGCCGGCAAGAGAATAAGCTTGAAAGGGTTCGTCTTTTCATTCTTTCCCAACCTGGCAGCAACATGAGGCAGCTCGTGTATCGATGTTACCAAACGAAGGCGTCTAGCCTGGATAGCAGCTGTGAGACGAGCTGACGTGCAGTTCTCTTCCATCTCCAAATATCTGTTGGTGCTCCAGACATTTTCATTCCGGTAAGTTATAAATATGTTCATATCACTCTTTATAGCCTATTAGTTTTATTTTCGATGCGCTCTGAGCTCATAGCAAATTAGAACAAACATCCTACTGAGTGATTTTGCAGAACTACCTTCTATTTATAGAGTTGCTAATTATTTGGCATTATTGCAGCAAACCAGCCTATGAAATGGATGAAACACATCATGACTGAGTTCCAGCGCTACACAAGGGACCTGCTTAAAACATACCACCATGCCAATCAGATTACTTCTTCCATGTGAGGGTGAAGAGGGGACCCTTCTGGATAAGATGGTGAAGGTTTGCTGCATTTGTTGAACAGTGTGATAATAAAACCAGGGAAAAAATGAAACCTGCTCCTGTTAAATATTCTTAAGTCTTTTGCTGTATAAATAGCGGTATTTTTTCAAAAGATACAGTAAATAAAGTAATGTTAGTAGTGGGTGATATCATGTAAACACTTATGATTTTATGTAAACATTTTGTCATTTGTAAACTATAAGTGACATGGATTCTACATTGTAACTGATGTGATGTTCTATAAGGTGGTTTTAATTTAATAAAAAAAGAGCAAAAATTAGTTTGTTTCTTTATTCAACTTTTGAACAGTGGGACTCAGTCAGTACATATTCAGTAAATGCAAATTATTTACACGGCAGTGCACTACAGGCATAAATCTAGACCCCTAGATTAAAACATTAAGCATTATAGCAGTGACAACTCCTCCACAGTAGCAGGTGGGATTTTTCTTTTTTGAGGACGGCTCCTTTTACCTGTCACTACAGATGGTCTGTTTATGTTTTGATCAAGAGCCTTTTTTTGGGCAGCTGAAGAGGAGAAGTCTATCTTATGGCCAACCACTGACTGTATCTTGGTCACATTACCCAGCAAAACCCAGTATGCAGGTTCATCTGTAACAGTCCTTGTGCCACAGATCAACACTGTTGCGTCTACTTTAAACAGAAGAGAAGCGACGTGGGTGCAGGTCTCTGGGACTCCGGCCTTACAGGTGCAGTGGGCGGCTTCAACCTTCCCTGTGATGCTCAAAGTGACCCATGGCTGCAATGCTGGTTCATTCAGTCTTTGAGAGTGCAGTACCTGAAACACACACAAAGTTCATTTAAAGACAGAACTATGAGCCAAGACAGACATAAATGTCTTTAATCTACTTCATCATAAATGTAACAAAGTGTTTAGAAAGTTAGCACATACATGTAATTTTTCATTTCTTTATGTGTCCATCTATAGAACGCTGCATGTTATATTCTAAACCTGCCTGCAGAAAATGAACCTAAAGTATGTAATGCAAGGATGTCATCACTTTAGAGATGGAGAAAGCATAAAGTGACAATTATGAATCACTTAATATGATAAGGAGATTCTGCAGGTCATTGATCAATATATAAAATTAAAATAAAATGTATTTTAGTGACACAAGATACAAATATGGAAGCAAGATGTATAATTAGAATTATTTATAATAAACATTAATAAATCATTGCAATTTCTTTAACCATAAAGAATAACTAAATGCTTCAGGACAATGTCACATCAATGCACTGAACTCACTATGTTATCCACCTAACAGCCTCCACATGTTCTCACTGTAATTTCCCCTCATGAATGAATTTATGCTGCACTAATGTGAATGTTTGCAGGGAAATCAAACGCATTTTACTCGCAGTACTCGAGCGGACTTACCTTTGTTTGAATGACCACTTGTACGCGCTGATTCCACAGATACGGTACGAACTATGTCAGGCTACGTCAGGCTACGTCAGTAGCGGTTGGTCTTCAGGGTTTCTACTCCACGGCCGTATTTCATACGGGTCCACATTTCCAATGCACGCTATTTTCTGCAAGTACAGCTGCTTCGCCTCTGGACGCAATCGGTCTCTATACAGTTCATTCTCTTTTGAGCTGCTTTTAAGCATCTTGTAATCGTCGATCCAACACAAGTGTGTTTGTTTTGATTCGTAGACCCCAAAAATGGGGGTCTACGAATCAAAACTAGACCCCCAAAATATATATATATATATATATATATATATATATATATATATATATATATACTCCCATCAACCTCTGGAAGACAAACTTGGAGTAATTAGGACCCTACACCACCGGGCAGAACATGAACATGTTCCGTCTAAGCCTGAAGGGAAAAAGAAGGAACACACGCATGTAAAGGAAGCACTCAAAACATATCGTTATCCTAATTGGGCGTTTATAAAGTCAGCTAAGCAGCACAGAAAAGAAGATCAGACACCAGCTAGGTTGGATAAGAAAGACAGACGCAACAACATTATCATCCCCTATGTAGCCGGTGTATCAGAAAAACTCAGGAGAGTTTTCTCCAAGCATGACATCCCAGTGTAATTCAGACCCAGCAACACGCTCAGACAAAAACTGGTTCACCAGAAAGACAAAACTCCAAAACACAGACTTAACAATGTGGTGTATGCTGTACAGTGTAGCGAGAAATGCCCAGACCTCTACATTGGGCGCGATCGTGGCTCAAGAGTTGGGAGTTCGCCTTGTAATCGGAAGGTTGCTGTTTCGAGCCCCGGCTTGGACAGTCTCGGCCGTTGTGTCCTTGGGCAAGACACTTCACCCGTTGCCTACTGGTGGTGGTCAGAGGGCCCGGTGGCACCAGTGTCCGGCAGCCTCACCTCTGTCAGTGTGCCCCAGGGTGGCTGTGGCTACAATGTAGCTTGCCATCACCAGTGTGTGAATGTGTGTGTGAATGGGTGGATGACTGGATATGTAAAGCGCTTTGGGGTCCTTAGGGACTAGTAAAGCGCTATATAAATACAGGCCATTTATCATTGGAGAGACCAAACAGCCACTTCACAAACACATGGCACAACATAGAAGAGCCACCTCCACAAGACAAGACTCAGCAGTCCATCTGCATCTAAAGGACAAAGGTCACTCTTTTGAAGATGCTCACATTTTGGACAGAGAGGACAGATGGTTTGAAAGAGGAGTGAATGAAGCCACTATATGTTCACTATCATAATTGTCAATAGTACATGGTTGTGGTTAGAATATTTGTGGTTTAATGCTCCAATAACTAAACAAACTAAAACCCATTTTGTGCCCGTGTACATTGACCTTTGGTTTGTTGCATGTTAATCTCCTCCAACAGGAGGAAGTTTTTTAACTGGAGCAGAAAAGCCCTAAAGCTGAACATCCGTCTTTTTTCTCCCATATTTTCTTTCTGTTTTGTGTGCTAAACACTACATCTTATAAAGAGCAGTTAATATTTCCCAGCCGAATTGAACTCTAATCATTGACTAATTAAGGAATCACTGCAGCTACAATGTATTTTTTGGATTTGAAAACTGATGAAAAAAAAATACCTTATGCAATGTTCTAATTGGTGTGAGCTGTATGATAGTCAAGAATACACTTAGTGCCTGGAAATATGCCAAGATTGAAAAAAATATTTTAGCTGCTCATTATAGTTCACACACTCATAACTGCCCTTTTGAAGGAAAAGTGTTATTGTGTGACAGTTTTAAGGCAAAGGAGGGTGGGACTGACAAAATGTATTGGGGACTTCCCCCTTCAAGCATGAAACTTGGTATTTGATACTTTTGCTCCCTTACAAGAATAAACACAATTCTTGACTGTTGCTCAATTCTTTCATTTTTATTGTGTTTATTTATTGTGTTTTATTGTGACATTTGTCCCAATATAGGATATAAAACGGTAATAATAAACAACATAGCTAAACAATGAACCAACAGAACAGGAACATACAGAATTTAAAGCTTCATGAAATATAAGATCAGAGTTTCCCTGATACAATTAATAAAATAAACTGAACAAACAATGCTGAGAGTTCTTTACTGCTCTAGACAGAAAAATAATGGCCTGAATATGGATCATCTTTTCACTCACGTGTTTAGCGATGACTCACAGCTGTCCCGCATTTTCTTAGTATGAACATTTGAACGCGCATGAATTCTCATGTGCTTCTTTAATTTTATCCTCTGGACAAACCTTTCCCCACAGATGCTACAAGGATACGGTTTCTCACCTGTGTGAATTCTTACATGACAGTTCAAATGTGATTTCTGAATAAATCTTTTCCCACAGGTGTTACAAGAATACGGCTTCTCACCTGTGTGAATTCTCATGTGTCTTTTGCATGCTGATGGGTGAGCAAATCTTTGACCACAGGTGGTACAAAGATATGGTTTCTCACCTGTGTGAATTCTTATATGACTTTCCAGTTGTGACTTCTGAATAAATCTTTTCCCACAGGCATTACAAGAATACGGTTTCTCACCAGTGTGAATTCTCATGTGTGTTTTTAATGCTGAGGAGACAGCAAATCTTTTTTCCACAGAAGCCACAGGAATACAGCTTCTCAACTGTGTGAATTCTTGTGTGTTTTTTGAACACTGATGATGCAGCAAATCTTTTCCCACAGGTGCTACATGAATACGGCATCTCACCAGCGTGAATTCTCATGTGTTTTTGAACGCTGATGGGCCAGAAAATCTTTTTCCACAGGTCCTACAGGAATACAAGTTCTCACCTGTGTGAATTCTCATGTGTGTTTTGCATGCTGCTGGAAGACCAAAACTTTTACCACAGGTGGTACAAGGATATGGTTTCTCACCTGTGTGAATTCTTATATGACTTTCCAGTTGTGACTTCTGAATAAATCTTTTCCCACAGGTGTTACAAGAATACGGCTTCTCACCTGTGTGAACTCTTAGATGTGTAGTCATTTTGTATTTATTCTGTAAACTTTTTCCACACACGTCACATTGTACAGACTTGTTCTTTGTGTCAGTTCTACTTTGACGCACTGACACAGGACTGTTGTCTACTCTCTGACTGTGATGTCTCTTCTTCAGCTCTGAATTTCTAGTAGATCCAGAGTCCACATGCCCATTTTCTTCATGATATCTGCTCTCTGCTTCAGGAGAGCTGTGAGAAAGGAGCTGCTCACTGTTTGGTTCTGGTTCACTGTGGTGACTTTCCTCATAAGTAGGAGTCTTCATGAAGGTATCACTCTCCTGCTTCAGTCCAAGCTGCTCTCCCTCCTGAATGCTGCACAGTTCCTCCTGTTCCTCTTTAATCTGTGGAGGCTCTGGGTCCTCCTGGTCCAGACTAGAGTTCCTCTCCTGGTTAAAGACCCGCTGTTCTGTAAGAGCCTCTTCTTCCTCAATAGCATGTTGGTGTAGGACATCTGAAGGCACAAGGAAGAAAAATGATAGCAAAACAAACATTTGCGAAAATGTTTACTGGTCTGAACCATAAGCAGATCTCTACATAGTAAGCATGTTTGCTCACACATACCACTAAAATTTAAAGTGTACAAATGTGAAAAATTATTAAGGCACTGATGGAAATGTTTAGTTCTGTCATGGTGTGTGCTGTGTGCAGGCAGGAGACGAGGACCCAAACGCAGAACTCATAGAGGCAAACGTAGAGTCAAAACAGCTTTAACCCTTTAAAGCCGGTTGGAGCGGGCACGCTCCGTTTTGCGTAACTATTTTAAAATCCCGGTAGCACTGCAACCACGTGAGCTAGCGCAACAATTTTTTTTGCATACGAAACCGGAGAATTTGTACTTGCATCTTATGCCATCAGCTTGTCCTAAGTCACAGTTCCTTCCACATATAGCTTTGCAAAAACTGCATAAAAAGCGCTTGCAGGAACAAAAACAAAATATTCCAGAAACACACTTTGCCGATCAGCTGTTCATAACACTTCCTACATCCATCAGCGTGAACTATCGCATGTCCACTAGGGCTGCCACAAACAATTATTTTGATAGTCGACTAGTCACCGATTATTTTTGCGATTAGTCGACTAATCAGATCATCATCCATTGAACGTAAAACGTACAGCTTATTGCACCAGCAGCATCTGCTCATATATAACTATCATTAGCTTACAGCTTTAAGTGTTTAAGGTATGTGCTAACTAAAAATAAAGACAAGATGATAGTTTATTAAATTTTAATGAAATTTGCAGATTGTTTCGGTGAAGTTTAATAAACTCCTTGCTATCTAAAATATAACAGGACACCGGAGTAAATTCTCCAGCATCTCACACTTCTGATAATCAGCTGTCTGCTTGACGTTTATTCAACTGTGTAAAAACTATAACTTTAATCTCAGCCAAACCGATTTACTCAGGAACAAATAAAATACTAAAAAAGCCAAACAATAACATTTTTAAGTTATCTAAGTGACTTATATATGTTTAAAATGAGTAGCGAAAGACGGCGGTGGGTTTGAAAACGATTTGCCGGGAGTCCGGTGCTCTCACAGCTCTAGTGAGCCTTGCCCCTGGCTAGCTATCGAGCTAGTGGGTAACAGACGTCTCCGAAAACATCGGAGCGCTTTTGAAAATATGTGGTGTCTTGATAAACTGAGCAGATATTTGAGGTAAACACAGCTACATTCTCGCCTGAAAATATGTTAAACGTTTATTTTGTGACCCAGAAAGAATAATAAGCGTAATATTAAAACTAACTAGCTGCCGCCATTGTTGGAAACTGAGCTGGGCTGTGCTATGAATTTTGGGACACAGCTTCTTCTTCGGGGTTTAACGGCAGCTGGCATCCTTGTACATGCAGTGCTGCCATCTTCTGTTTCAGTCCGTTATTACACTCTTAAATCCTGCTACTTATTCCTGCGTCTTTTGGGATCTTACAAAGCTTCAAACGACGCGTCGACTATTAAATTAGTCATCGACGATTTTGATAGTCGACCTAATCGTGACTAGTCGACTAATCGTGGCAGCCCTAATGTCCACCATGACCTGCCCGAAACCGGAAGTGAAGTCATTTTGCGGAAATGTAGGTTTTTTTTACCATCGGAGCCTTATGAGCCTATACTGATGTTTTTTAAAGTTATGTTTGACTTTATGACTTTGTGTCGTTTCTGGGAAGCTTAGGACTCATATTGCACTGCTGGAAATATGCTGTCCTGCATATGCTGTTATTTTGCAAATTTGCATTATAATATTTATTTGCATTTTTCCTGCAGTATATGAAAATTGGTGTATTTCAAAAATAAAATTATGAAGACACTTAAAATAAATTTCCTGTGGTAGGAAACTATTTTGTGCAACTTTTTTGTATTTACAGTTTTGAGGGATAAGCCTCTTAAATTTCTCTAACTAGAAATATATGTTAAAAAAACAAAAACAATTTTCAATTTTTTTGTAGTTTATTGCACTTTTTTGCAATTTATGTAAGTACTATACACTTAATGCATACATATTATTAAGATTTAGGCTATAATGGTTGTATTGATGTATATCAACTTGAAATGCTCCTAAAAATGGCACTACAGCATGTAAAAATATAATATAAGCTCTGGCAGACTTGGTTCTATGGTAGGTCTTAAAGGGTTAATGCTCAACTCCAACATAAGAAAACTGAATATACAATCATAAACTTTTGCAGGCAGACAGAACACACAGCATAAGAAAAAGGTGAACCAATGTTAACAATGCGACAACAATTACCAACTGACAGGAGATTAAAACACACTGGCAGGAACATGAGGAAAAGAGGAACAGGTGGACACACAGCTGGAACTTATTAGGCAAGACAAGACAAGGAAGAGGAGAAGTGAGAAATGGAATGAAAATCATACATGATTCCAAACATTTTTTACAAATAAATAACTGAAAAGTGGGGTGTGCGTAATTATTCAGCCCCCTGAGTCAATACTTTGTAGAACTACCTTTTGCTGCAATTATAGCTGCCAGTGTTTTAGGGCAGTGGTCCCCAACCCACGGGCCTCGGACCGGTACCAGTCCGTGAATCGTTTGGTACCGGGCCGCGAGAGTTGAGGCTCAGGTGTGAAATGTATGGTTTTCAGGGTTTTTATCATTTTCAGCATTATTTTGTTATCGTTTTTATCGTTAACTCGGTTTTCCTGGGTCTTTTCACGTGTGTTATGAATAAAACTTCTTTTTTTCGGTACCGGTACTAGTTTTATTTTGTTGTATTTATCTGCTACACCTTAAAGGCCGGTCCGTGAAAATATTGTCAGGCATAAACCGGTCCGTGGCGCAAAAAAGGTTGGGGACCGCTATTTTAGGGTATGTCTCTACCAGCTTTGCACATCTACAGACTGAAATTCTTGCCCATTCTTCTTTGCAAAACAGCTCCAGCTCAGTCAGATGGACAGCGTTTGTGAACAGCAGTTTTAAGATCTTGCCACAGACTCTCGATTGGATTTAGATCTGGACTTTGACTGGGCCACTCTAACACATGGATGCGTTTTGTTTTAAACCATTCCATTGTTGCCCTGGCTTTATGTTTAGGGTCGTTGTCCTGCTGGAAGGTGAACCTCTGCCCCAGTCTCAAGTCTTTTGCTCCAAGAGGTTTTCTTCCAAGATTGCCCTGTATTTGGCTCCATCTATTTTCCCATCAACTCTGACCAGCTTCGCTGTCCCTGCTGAAGAGAAGCACTCCCAGAGCATGATGCTGCCACCACCATATTTGACAGTGGGGATGGTGTGTTCAGAGTGATGTGCAATGTTAGTTTTCCGTCACACATAGCGTTTTGCTTTTTGGCCAAAAAGTTCCATTTTGGTCTCATCTGACCAGAGCACCTTCTTCCACATGTTTGCTGTGTCCCCCACATGGCTTGTGGCAAACTGCGAACAGGACTTCTTATGGTTTTTAGATGTGAGACTTTAAGACTTTAAGATGGCGGCGCACGTAGTTGCAGCAGCTCAGTGTTCTACCGATCGATGCTATGTTTGGATAATTTTGTACGCCTTATGTTTGTTTTTGTGTTCTACCAGCCAAGCGAATAACATCTATAGCCGACATGATCTCCTCAAGATTGGAGTAAGTTACCGCGAGAGCGTGACTAGCAAATTTGTCCGCTTACACAAGATACCGGTGGAAATAGCGAGGAGTCCGGGCTCCCCATGGATTGTTATCCCTTCGGGGTGGAGGCGCAGGCGGCGTCGAGAGAGAAGGAGACGGCGAGGCTGCAGGGCCGGCGCGCTAGCCAGGCTACGGAGGCAGCCACTCAAACCACCGCTCCCCAGCCTATTCATCACAAATGCCAGATCCCTCGCAAACAAGTTGGACGAATTGAGGTTGCAAATAGCAGCGAATAACTTCATCAAAGACTCATGCATCCTTCTTATCACTGAATCCTGGCTACAACAATCCATTCCAGACTCTGCTATTGAGCTAGCAGGCTATACCACACAGCGATATGACCGAACAGTGGACTCCGGTAAGCGCAAAGGAGGGGGGCTCTGTATGTATGTGAACAACAGCTGGTGTACCAACACAGTGATAATAGACCGTCACTGTTCACCGGACATTGAATATCTGACTGTTAAATGCAGGCCCATCTACCTACCTAGGGAGTTCACCGTTGTCATAATAACAGCTGTTTACATACCACCAGATGCTAATGCTAACTCGGCGATCGCACTCCTGCATACAAACATCAATAATAAACAGAGTACCTACCCTGACGCTGTACATATCGTAGCAGGGGACTTCAATCACGCAGACTTAAAAAGAGCAATCCCCAAATTCCACCAGCACGTCAAGTGTGCCACTAGGGGTGACAAGATTCTGGACAAAGTTTATTCCAACATCAAAATGGGCTACAGGGCCAGACCTTTGCCACATCTGGGTCAGTCTGACCACTTGTCACTGTTTCTAATCCCTGCATATGCCCCCCTCAAGAAAACTGCTCTTATCATCACAAAGAATATTACCATATGGCCAGAGGGTGCCTCTCAGCAGCTGCAGGACTGTTTTGACAGGACTAACTGGGATATCTTTGAACATCAGGACTTGGAAATGTTCACAGACAGTGTCCTCTGCTATATAAAACACTGCATAGACACTGTTACGGCAGTCAAACGGATCCGGGCTTATCCCAACCAAAAGCCCTGGATGACCCGGGAGGTCAGGCAGCTGCTGAAGGAGAGGAACATTGCGTTCAGGTCTGGCAACAGGGATTACTACACCACAGCCCGATCCAACCTGAAGAGAGGCATCAGAGAGGCAAAGGGGGACTATAGGAGGAGGATTGAGGACCATCTGAAGAGTAATACCAGCCGGCAGGTGTGGCAAGGCATCCAGCACCTAACCAACTATAAGATCAATCTCGGAGCTGCGGACGGTGACCTGGAGCTGGCAGAGGAGCTGAATATCTTCTTCGCCCGCTTTGAGACCAGGGTACCGGAGGTATTGGAGCCACAGCAGCAACACGCCACCCATAGCAGCACCGCCCTCACCCTGGAAGAGCACGAGGTGAGGCGCATGCTGCAGGCTGTTAACCCGAGAAAGGCGGCGGGTCCTGATGGTGTGCCAGGTCGAATATTGAGGGATTGTGCAGAACAGCTGGCTGGGATCTTCACCAGGATCTTCAACAAATCCCTCGCACAGGCGACTGTCCCACTCTGCCTGAAGTCCTCCACCATAGTCCCCTTGCCTAAGAAGCCCCACATCACCGGCCTGAATGACTACAGACCGGTGGCACTCACCCCAGTGGTAATGAAATGCTTTGAGAAGCTGGTCCGCAGACACATCACAGCAGCCCTGCCCCGCAGCCTGGATCCACACCAGTTTGCCTACAGAGCAAACCGGTCCACGGAAGACGCTGTAGCCACAGCACTCCATGCTGCATTAACTCACCTGGAAGAGCATGGTAGCTATGTGCGGATGCTCTTCGTGGATTACTGCTCAGCTTTTAACACCATCCTTCCACACAAACTGGTGGCCAAGCTACAAGACCTGGGGCTTCCATACAGCACCTGCATGTGGATCAACAGCTTCCTCTCGGGCCGTAGACAGAGAGTCAGAGTTGGTCATCACACATCCTCAGCCCTGAGTCTCAGCACTGGCTCACCCCAGGGCTGTGTGCTCAGTCCACTGCTCTACTCTCTCTACACACACGACTGCACTCCTCGCCACCACAGCAACATCTTTGTGAAATTTGCAGATGACACCACAGCGGTGGGGCTCATTTCCAAGGGAGACGAGTCTACGTACAGAGACGAGGTGGAGCAGCTGACGTCATGGTGTAAGGCCAATAACCTCCTCCTCAACACTTCAAAAACCAAAGAACTCATAATAGATTTCAGAAGGAAAAAGGCAGAGATCCAACCACTATTCATAAATGGGGACTGTGTAGAAAGGGTGGCAAGCTTCCGCTTCCTGGGAGTCAATATAGAGGAGAACCTTTCCTGGAGTGTGAACACCTCCGAGCTGCTGAAAAAGGCCCAACAGAGACTGTACTTCCTGAGAATTCTCAGGAGGAATAACATCACACAGAAACTGCTGGTGTCCTTCTACAGAGCCACCATTGAGAGTGTTCTAACTTACTGCATATGTATTTGGTACACTAGCTGCACAGGGGCTCAGAGGAAAGCACTCCAAGGGATCATTAACACCGCCCAAAAGATCACTGGCTGCCCTCTCCCCACACTGGAAGTTCTACACAATGCCCACTGTTTTAAAAAGGCCCAAAACATCATAAAAGACACCTCACATCCTGGCCACTCCCTGTTCGAACTGTTGCCCTCAGGCAGACGGTACAGGGCAATCAGAGCAAGGACTAATAGACTCAAACACAGCTGTTATCCAACTGCAATAACACATCTGAATACTACAAAAAAAAATGTCCATCACGCCACTCTTGTGTTAATCTATGCACGGCCTGAAGCATGTGTGTGGGAATGTATGTGAATGTTTTACTGTTACATCTTATTAGTATTTTAAGTATTCTATCTATTTTATTTATTGAATTTTATTGTTTTATTTATATTTTGATATTGCTAGGGATGATGCAATGATCGGGGACCATTCTTCATTTCGTTGTTCTCGTGACAATGACAATAAAGTTTCTGATTCTGATTCTGATTCTTCTGTTAACAACTTTCTTCTTGCCACTCTTCCATAAAGGCCAACTTTGTGCAGTGCACGACTAATAGTTGTCCTATGGACAGATTCCCCCACCTGAGCTGTAGATCTCTGCAGCTCGTCCAGAGTCACCATGGGCCTCTTGGCTGCTCTTCTGATCAGCGCTCTCCTTGTTCGGCCTGTGAGTTTAGGTGGACGGCCTTGTCTTGGTAGGTTTACAGTTGTGCCATACTCCTTCCATTTCTGAATGATCGCTTGAACAGTGCTCCGTGGGATGTTGAATTGAATTGAATGAATGCTTTATTGGCCATATGCAGGTTGCCCCGCAGAGGAATAGGACCCCCCCCGACTTACACACACAACAAGGACATCACATGGGAATACAGTCGGAGATCGGCAGCATTGCAGAGAAAACACTGAAAAATTACACAACAATGGGAAAAAGTACAAGAGGAAAAAAAGAGACCTCTTCTCACGCTGGGCACCTATGGGAGGACAGCATGAGAACAGGAAACAAAAAAAAACTCCTCTTCACAGAGAGCACATTAATGTCCACATCACAGCATTAGAGCACGTGACTAGCCACAGGGGTGGATAGGGGGGTGGGGGGTAATCCGAAGGAACACAGCAGTCGTCCTACACAGCGCTACCATTTCAGCGCGGCACGCAGACCCGCAGTCTTCCCCCGCAGGAAACAAGCATCAAAGGCGTTTGGAAAGGGAGGGGGATGAGTGCGTGCTTATCAGTGTAAGTGTATGTGTGTGCGTGTCCAGAGTTCAGCTGAGACAGTGTCCTTCGCCCTATCAGGCTAAGTAAACAGTCTGCCAGCCAACCCAGGTGGCCTTGCATGGGATGGGAAGAATAGTCATCACACAGTCGTTATCAGGGAGTTGTTTTGGTGGGCTCCAGCCTCGGGCCTGAGCAGCTGGCGCCGTGGTGTCCATATGTTGAATATTGTTGATTTCTCCTTTATGCGAGCAGCTCCGAATTTAGCACTCTGACACTGGTCTCTCAATCTCCTGTTGGAGAGCCGCGAGCCTCCCCATGATGGTATCAAACTTCCGTTCCGTGGTGTTGTCATTCTTTTGATTCTGAGACCCCACAGCTGCAGTGAGCCGTTCTGCGATGTGTTCCAACTTTCGCTCAAGGGTGTCATTGTGAGCAGGCCCCTCTCTGATGTATCCCATCATACGCTCAATGGTGTTAGTTTGAGTCTTCACGGCAGCTGTAAGCGTCTCCAAGGTGTTAACCATGCTACGTTCGGTGTGAGAGGTCGCGCCTCGTCCCGTCACTTCAATTCCAGCGGTCAGCCTTGGGGGGGTTTGAACAGCTGGTTCCGCTCTCTTATTTCTCCGATAGGTCAGGGCCAAGCCAGCTCCGATCAGCAAAAACCCTGTTATCATGGTTCCGAATAGGTAGATGTCTTCAGCGTCCTCGATAGACAGTCCCGCCAGGCACAAGATCCTCCAGGTCTGCCACCCATCCATCGTTATCCGGCAGGGAAAGTCCCTCCAGGGCACTCAGGCTCTCCCGAGCCCAGACTTCTCGTTGAGAAGAGGGTGTCAATAGCATTCAGAGACCAGTTGATCAAATCCATAATTCTCTTTTAGGTTTTAGAGAACGACAGTGAGAGACTGTTCCAGGGAAAGTAATGCACACGAGACAAGACAAGGACACAAGAGGCTAAGCAGGGAAGATAAGGGGAAGGAGGAGAAGAGAAAAAGTGCGACCGCCTTCACCGAGAGCCAAGAGACAGAAAGGCTTGGGCAATCTTTTTGTAGCCTAAGCCTGCTTTACATTTCTCAATAACTTTATCCCTGACCTGTCTGCTGTGTTCTTTGGACTTTATGGTGTTGTTGCTCCCAATATTCTCTTAGACAACCTTTGAGGCCGTCACAGAGCAGCTGTATTTGTACTGACATTAGATTACACACAGGTGCACTCTATTTAGTCATTAGCACTCATCAGGCAATGTCTATGGGCAACTGACTGCTCAGACCAGAGGGGGCTGAATAATTACGCACACCCCACTTTTCAGTTATTTGTAAAAAATGTTTGGAATCATGTATGATTTTCGTTCCACTTCTCACGTGTACACCACTTTGTATTGGTCTTTCACGTGGAATTCCAATAAAATTGATTCATGTTTGTGGCTGTAATGTGACAAAATGTGGAAAAGTTCAAGGGGACCGAATACTTTTGCAAGCCACTGTAAAGCAGATTACATTAACATGAGACAAGTAAAGCAGGAAATCCACAGACTGAACTCAGAGACACAATACTAACACAGTACACAGTACAGCGACCAGAGTGACATGAGGGGCAAAGGAATCCACAAGCTAAGAAATACTGAACAAAAACCAAAACACTAGTAAACAAGAACCAAGAAGAAAACAGACTAATAAACAATAATGCAAAATCAAAACACTGGGCCACAGGCCTAAGAACATAAGTTCTGACACTTTCATAAGAAAATTTCAAATTTCAGCTTCATATGTGAATATCTGTGATATATGAAATACATAGATGTTGTTGTTTTTTGTTAAATGAATGTGGATGTCTGGATTGGCTACAATTATAAGAAGGCATGCTGGGGCAGAGCTCTCTTATACGTAAATGTTTTGGCTGTGCTTGAAATACCATGAGAAATCTCTTCTTGTCTGATAAATTTCAGTTTAGAAACTCTGAATTCCATATTTTCCAAAACAGAATAGGAATATTTATTCATACTTACCCAGACCTGTAAACTGTACACATCTAAAGATTTCCATGCTGCAGAGGAAACATGTTATTCTTTAACTTAAACTGATAACAAAACAAAATGAAACTTGTGTTGTTGTCTTTGTTTTTCTGTGTAGATTTTGTCTGAGCAGTGGGTGAAAACTCATGTTTCACATTGTCCTGGCTGAAGTAATATGTTTATTTAGTTATATAATGTATTGTATGTAATTTGAGTTCTAATTGGTTTGTATCATTATGCTTTGTCGACAGAAACCACACACGCACACACTCTTGCCCTGCTGTGGCCACATTCTCAACTTGAAATGTAAAGAATGACAACTTTATTCCTGGATTCTGCCTGTTTGTTCCTCTCATATCCAAACATTTGCAAGTGTTCTGACCCGACACTCTGAAGTGATTGCTGCCAGCTCAGATTTCCTGAAACCTTCTAAACACACATGCATAAATTTTCACCTTTTTGCATGAGTTAATGGTGGAAATGTGTTTATGTAAACGAAAACCAAATATCAGGCTGAAGAAATTCATTCATGTTGCTAATTACTTTGGGACCTTCAATTCTTCCTGTGCCTCTAAAAACAAATGCAACTTTGACGGTTCGAGCCCCGGCTTGGACAGTCTCTGTCGTTGTGTCCTTGGGCAAGACACTTCACCTGTTGCCTACTGGTGGTGGTCAGAGGGCCCAGTGGCGCCAGTGTCCAGCAGCCTCACCTCTGTCAGTGCGCCCCAGAGCAGCTGTGGCTACAATGTAGCTTGCCATCACCAGTGTGTGAATGGGTGGATGACTGGATGTAGTGTAAAGCGCTTTGGCGTCCTTAGGGACTAAGCAAAGCGCTATACAAATACAGGCCATTTACCATTTACTATGTCCTTATGGTATAGTGAGGGTGCTGAAGCCAATCCCAGCTACCATAGGGAGAGGCAGGGTTCATCTTGGACAGGTCACTTCAGGTCAAACTCAGGACCTTGTTGCTGTGGGGCAACAGTACTAACCACTGTTCCACTGTGCTGCCCATGAGACATAATCACTGTTATTAAAATGTATTTATTTTTTTATTTTAAAAATCACAGTTTTACATACCTATTCTGTGTAACTTTATCACAGGTTTCCGGATGGTCTCCATCAGTCTGAGCTGCTCTTCATCAGTCCAGACGATAATGCCTTCAGTCTCCTGCTTCAGTCCAAGCTGCTCTCCCTCCTGAATGCTGCAGAGCTCCTCCTGTTCCTCTTTAATCTGTGGAGGCTGGTCCTCCTGGTCCAGACTGGAGTTCCTCTCCTGGTTACAGACCTGCTGCTCATCCAGACCCTCCTCTTCCTCACAGTCATGTTGTTGTGGGAGGTCTTGAGGAACAAAGAAACACAAGAACAATAATCACTAATGTGTTGATAGAAAAACTAATTTTTAAAAGCATGAATCAAAACCTGAACAAATGGTGATCAGCCTGTCATATGACCCATTATGAGCCACACACTTTTAAAAACCCAATTCTTTGATCTCCGGGCTAAAGGAAGAACAACACTTTGTGTTTTAATGCTCAATCAACAATCTATTTAATCAATACAATTCTCTTCATTCCATACCGACTCTTTGAGCAATACGGACGGGAGATGTGCATGGGAGGGGTGCTGCAGATCTCGAAGTGTCTGACAGTTACACACACTCTTATAGCCTCAACCCCCACCGAGTCATTGTTACGGCCTCCGGCTCAGGTGGCCCCGCCTTCCTCTAGGTAAATCAATGTGTTCCAGGACTCGTGTGTGTGATTGGTTACTGGGAGACCCGTGCCAACCCTCTCTTATGCAGAATGAAGTGTGCCAGACCACACGGACGATTGGCTGCCCCGGGATCCCGTGATGCTCCAAGAGGCAATCAGTGGCTGATCGTACCCACCTGTGGCTACAAAAGGCTGGAGGTCCTTCACTCAGTAACTGCTGCTTAGGACTGAACATGCAGTTTGCCCTTCGTGCCTCCCTCGTCGATCTTTGTTGAACTTGTTCATATTGCTGAACTTTGTCGAATCTTGGTGCATGCTTTAAACTTAGCCTGATTAGAGTTTTGAGCTGCTAGCTGGCTGTGAGTAGGATTTTGTGAAGCTGGCTTGCCTTAGTTAAAACCCTAGCTTTTATTTTGTGTGCGGCCAGCCTGCCTTAGTTACCCTTTAACTTTTACTCGTGACTGTTCTTTCTTTATGTAATAATTGTCTGCCCAGTGGTCTGTTGCACAGCCCTGTCGGTTTTCTGTTTAAAGTTTGTAAATAAAACCTTTTGCTTTACTCAGTTTTGTGTTGGGGGGCTCGTGTATGTTACTCCCTCCCTGACGCCTAGCAGAGGGGGTCGTAACAGTCATAAAACCTAAGCATTCACATTCTTTCTCTACAAGGTATCATGAAACAGTGTAATATTCCATTCCTGTTTTTTTCTCAAAATAAATAATCAATTAATTTTATTACATGTACATGGGGATGTTCACAGCTCAGCCTCCAACATCAAAATCTGCTGGGGCAGTCCCAACAGCACAGATATTATCAACAACCTTTGTCTCTCAAAACTAGGTGCCTGCTAATGCCTCTATCTCCTGCCTCCCTATCTCGTGTCCTTGCTGCCCACTTCTTCACACACTATGTTCTCCTGGCTTTGGCTTACCAACACCTTATCCCACCAAAGGCAGCTTGCCGTCGCCTCTGCTTCTCACCTACACCTCTGACCTATTCTCCCAATTCTGTGTGTGTGCTCTATGTGTGAATGTTTAGTAGCTTGACCTATGACCTACTTAAATAAATAATTAATATAATGCTTTACTATGGTTAATACAACTAAATCCCTAATACTACAATAATCTATTCTCACAACACACACACACAACAGCTCAGGGAAATAGTTGTGCACACTCATAGCTACACGCTAACATGTTAGCATTGAAGCTCCTCACTGTGAGCAAAGACACAAAGTTCACCAAACTAAAATGCAATGTGACACCATGAAAACATCAGTGTGTAAAATCCTTT